>NC_080539.1:199849367-200086867 GCF_028640845.1 Ahaetulla prasina
GGTTGAGGCAATTTTCTAAAATTTCATTTGAACTATTTAAGGTCCCACTTGCTTTTATGGGTAGATCTAATGATCAAACCATAAACTAATCATACTGAATTCACACACCACACCGAATTATACTACTCTAGAGTATTGTTTGAGCATAACTTAGGTTTGACCCGAGAGAAGGTTTAGTGTCCTTGTTATCCATTTCTAACTTTTCATATTCAATCAATTATAATAAATATAAAGTAAATATAGTACATATTACATCTCCAGTTATTTTTACTCCCAAGTAAGTATCAAAAGTAGGTCTGAGATGTTTTTGTGATCTGTAATTACATAACCTCTAGAAATTATCCCTTTAAGAGAAGCAACATTTTTGTTGGCAAGGGGAATATAACATAAAGAGCCAGCTCTGAAGACATATGGTACAGCGAATGAGCTTTGTACATTATAATGCATGATAAGAGTATAGGCTCTATTTATACTGCAGCATGTTTAGCACCAGATTGTGAATTCTTAATACCGAAACAATGGCATGTTTTTAACATTTCTGTTCTCTTTGTGATATGTTTTAGGCATTCTGTGTCAAGCAATAAATACTTCTTTGTAGCAGCCTTTCCATAACAGTTCTGGTCCAGCAAATGTTTAGTAACCTGTTCTAAAGGATTATGTTAGGTAGGGCTATTTGACACTTTTGATTTGTTTCCATAAAGATGCTCCAGAATGAATGGAAGCACAAATATCACATCTGTCTTGCAAACAGACACTACTTTTGTACCCCAGAAAAGTGGCATGCTTTTTTATGGAGTTTGAATCTAAAGCATTTCATAGGTCTAGTATAGGCCTAGTATATAACAACATAAATTAAACTAGATTCTGTTGTTGTTCTCAAGTAGCTCAGAGAGCCACTATCAATCAATGTAGTATATTATATTAAACATGAAGAGTCAGTACTTTTTAGGTTCTTTTTAATTCAAAACCAAAATTATATATTTATAGGACTTTTCAAGGTTATAAAATTAGATTTACAAGCTGCCGAACTGTAGACTCTCCATACTTACAATAAATTTTCATTCTGCTATTGTAATAAATATAAAATAATTGATAAACTTCCTAGATATAGGCTTGGATATAAATGTATAGATACATATGTATTTATGATTATTTCATATTTTGTTGGTTTGCAGGAATAATCAAACTTGGGAAATGGAATCCTCTTCCTTTAACTTATATGACAGATGCACCTGATGCAACAGTAGCTGACATGTTACAAGATGTCTATCATGTTGTGACACTGAAAATTCAATTACAAAGGTGGGCACTATTGAACATCTGCCCTTTTTTAATCCTGAGTTGTTCTGTCAATCACACCATTACTACTGAGATTAACACATGCTATCTTCATTAATTTCTCAGCTCATTTTGAAGTGGGAAGCACACTATAAGAAGGGCATTGTAACTGGCAGCTCTTACTGGGTGATATTTTAACTAGATATTAGAACACAGGCTAAGGTAGTCTGTCTTTAAAAGAGAATTTTCCACAGGTACAATAATTCTATAAAGCCTGATTAAAAGTTTTCACATGATACCTGAGAAATAAATAGTTTTTAAAGGTTTTGAGATTTTAACCAGAAATTCAGGATTAAATGTTGGGCTCAAAGGCTCTTTTCCTTATGTTGCAATCTGCTAAAGTACAATTGTTGAGAACTTATTCAGCCCATGATAGGCAACATAAATATTCGCTCAGTACTGTATTTAGTTATTTATGTTCAAATCTTCCTAGATTCTAGATTGTAACTGGAAGAAATTTCTAAGCGATATAAAAGAATGACATATAAAATATGAATGTCCTGTTCTTCGTTGTGTTTGGTTTTAAAGAGTGACATAGCTTTTCCATGTAAACAGCTATGTTTGCATGCAGCACTTCCCCATCTGTCTATTCTCGTGTTTTCTGTCTTTGCAGTTGTTCAAAGCTAGAAGATTTGCCAGCAGAACAGTGGAACCATGCCACAGTCCGCAATGCCTTAAAGGAATTGCTCAAAGAGATGAATCAGAGCACGTTAGCCAAAGAATGCCCTCTTTCCCAGGTCAGTGCCTCTATTGGTAGCAGAGGAACTACAGTCTATAAAATGCAATATAGTATGAAAGAATAAATATAGAAAAAAAATCTCTGCAATTATAGTTTTCCTGTGAATGCAAGATCATTGACAAGTATTATAGAAGAATGACAAGATAAGAAGCTGAAAATTTGAGAGGGATACCATCGTGTTTGCGATGCCTGTTCTGCATTTTACCTTTCTTTTTCTGCGTTATTACACTATATACTCAGTTGAGATGCACATGCCTCTATTAGATAAAGCTATCAATATTTAGTATATTCTAAGATACAAAAACTCGAATGTTCCAAGCATCCAAAAATGAATAAAAAGCGCAAGTTAGTTCTGTTACACATTTATAAATCAAAATTCAATTCCAGGTACATCTTTGCTTATATGTCTTCATTATTTAGCAAGCTGATACACAAAACACTATTATTTGAATGTTAAAATAAAAATAAAAAGTATGTTATTTTAACGTTTCAATGTTAAAATAAAAATTAAAAAGTTCATTTGTCAGCATTTAAGGATTAGCAAATAAGGTATTTTGAGATACCTTTTTAAAGTCTGTCTTATTGAATATTGAGCGTAATGTTTGAGGAATGTTCTTGCATTTTTTGATGTTTTCTTTCGAACGGTGAAACTCAAAGAGGAAAAATACAGTGGAGATGTTCTTGAGTAGGACAATGCAAAGCATTTGAAGGAGATGCTTCACAATGCATATTAGTATGAATGAAACACCATTCTTTAAACTTGCAAGGCTTATGCTTCAAAAGGTGTTCTCAGTTATCTGTGTGTGCACAAATAACATTTCCAAAGAACCCTCTATAAAGTGAAATGACCACGCATACACAAGAATATGAGATGACGAGGAACTCTTTTCTAGGAGTTGTGCGATTTGTGCAAAAAACACAACTTCTGTAGGAATTCTGAGAGAAATGCTTCATTCACACTAAATATTTTTTTCAAATGCTTTGCACAATCCTATTGTTAAACAATTTAGGATTGCTTAGGCTGGTTCTTCTCAAACAATAGGCATTGGGAGTATTTCAGAATAAAGTGTTTATTTATTTTTTTCTGTTTCAAAGGGCTTTTTCCTCTCGTTAGATCAACAGCACATCGTATCCTAGAGACACATTTCTTTTCTATTTAACATATTCAGTTCAAGTGCATATTTATTTAATCAATTTGTCTGTGGTCCATTAAAACATTACAAACAAACAAAAAATACACATTGTGTTTCTGAGGATATATGAGGACAGATTAAGGCTATCCATCCCTATATTGTTGGCAGTAGCAATAGATAATAATATAAAAACACAGTAGAATCTCTCCAAAACTTCTCTGACTCCAGCATTCTACATAACACAGTATTCAGCTGAGGATATTTGCGCAGTCTATAAGTATAGACAGCAGAGCAATAGCCATTTTACACTGTAAACTCTCTAATCAGGAACTAATATACAGTCATCAAGACTGGCAGCCATTGATAACAAGCCTTTCATTAATTTAGTCTCTCCCTAAAGTTGTATAAATTGGCATATATCACTATCCCAGAAAATAGCAAAATTCTGTAATTTAAGTGTGTGTTGAATAAAAGTACATTTTATTCTTCATCCCTTGGTTTTATTTCATTGGGAAAAAAAGAAACTTCTCTTGTTTGCCTTTTCTATACTTTGCATAGTTTTTTTGTACCTTTATGTAGTTTCTCTTCTTACTTGCCTTTGCTTTAAACCATAGTTTCAATTTGGTTGGTTTCTAGTTCTGTGGACCTCAACTCCAAGAATTTCTGCATTAGTTTGGCTATTACTAAAAATTCTGAAAATTGATTCCTGCATATGAAAGTTGCTTAGGTCAAAAAATATCGATAAACATTATCTCCCTCACAGGAGTGCTACAACCTACCAATAATTTCAGTTGTTCTTTTCTTTAGTTTGATTAAATGTGCAATAACCTTGTATAGTGATTACAGTGGCTGTGATTGATCAAAACATGACATGATATTCTAGATGTGATCATTAAAAAAATTATACAAAGATATGAGTTACAGTTTTATCTCCAGTTCTTCTTTCTGAATTATTTCAAATTGTTTTTTGGGCAGTTGCACTTTGGACATCCATTTTCAAAATTAACTTTTTGTTCTTAATTTTTAAATTATACAAAAAATAAAATACAGTTTCTTAAAGTTGTAATGGGAAGTTTGAACAATATAAATTTATTGGGGGCTTAATTTTATTGTTTTTATTCTGTGCTAAAAAATGAATTAAAATAGTTTCACTTGCCAAAAAGAAAAGTTTACATTTGGCATAGTGAAATAACTTGAAAGATTGAAAATTAAAATTGAAATTTTAAATGCTGTGAAATTTCATATTAGGCATATCTGTATTCTTAAATAAATACGGCATTTTAATACAAACCTGACTTTCTATTGAGTATGATAGTCATACTTTTTTTTCAAGCTTAGTACATTCTTTTTCAACGGTGATCATGCACAATTATGTTGAAGAACCTCTATTGTCTCAAGGCTAGAACGAGGAAATTATAGTTACAGATAGTCCAGTAACTATAACAATCACTCATTTAGTGATAATTCAAAGTTATGATGGTGCTGAGCAAGGAAACCAATGACTAATTCATTTTGGCTGTTACAGTATACCCACAGACACATGATCATAGTTGCAATGTCCCAAGGTCATATGATTGCCATTTGCTACCTTCATTGTCAATTTCTGACAAGCAAAATCAATGGAAAAGCTGGTAGTAGGTCAGTGGTGATTGTGTGCTGTCATGTCTAACTATTGTGTGGGATTTGTTTAATGAAGGCACAGTTTGAATTGTTGCAACTGCCGTCAGAAGTCAGCATGGTCCCATGACAAGATACTTTACAACCATGTTGCTTAGCAACAGAGTTGCCAGTCCAAGTTACCATTGTTAAGTGAAGACTACCTGTATCTGATAGTCTCTGAAAATGTCCATCCCTGTTTTAAATAAAACTTTATAAAACTGTGTACCAAAGCAGTAGGATCAACATGTTCCCAATAAAAATGGCACATATCTTCTCTCAATTTGTCATACACAAGGCACAATGTGTCAGTAAAGGTGAGACTATGATATACCTTTATGGGCAGGGAAGAAGAAGAGGAAGAAGAGAAGCAAGATAAGACATAATCTTTTCAGCAAATGATGCAATCAGTAATATTCTAAACATTCAGGACTCTAGCATTGTTATATTAGTTCTTAAATATTTTCCAAAGGGCCCAACGATAAGTATTGAGAAAGAAAAACAGATACGTAGGCAGGCAGGCAGGCAGGCAGATAGATCGATAGATCGATAGATTGATAGATTGATAGATTGATAGATTGATAGATTGATAGATTGATAAATCAATAGATTGATAGATTGATAGATCATAGGTGGAATTATAGCTGTTTAATAGTAATACTGATTATTCTGTTTTAGTTTGGTTTAGTTTAGTAATTATATATCCGCTTACCTCCAATTTCTTTGTTGTAGTCCATATCATGCAAAAATTTGAATGTTTTAGATAAGCTGCCTGTTATCATTACTTGACTATTTTTTTTAACAAAATCCCTTTTCCCAAATCAGTTTTAAGAAAATATTGTGCCAAATGTGAAATATCATTACAGCCCCCTTGTGATTAATATATTATTGACAGCAGCAAATTACAAAATTGTCTCCTAGGAAAGAAATTGCAGATTAAATGCTGCTGTTTATTAGTGTGCTTACAGTGCATCAAATATTCCTCTGTAGAGGAATAAAAGGCAGTATCACAGGGACTTTTTTCTCTACCTTTTGTTTGAATGCATAATTTCATTTTCTTTACAGGGTGCCATTAAAAAGGAACCTTGTAATCACATGGCTTATTTTAAAATTCCACTGATTTATCTTGGTTTAGTCTTCTTTTAGATATTGTTGATAAAGGAAAAATAGCTGAAAATGGTTTTTCAGAAGAATGATATTATGAAATATACCTTTTAAGCTAAGCACTCTATAAATTACTGATATGATCTTCTAGATATATTTCTTTCCTATGTCAAGTGAGTTTTTAACAGCTTTTCTACATGTTGAAAAAAAATTGTAATTTTATTTGCTTGGCTTGAAAATTATTTAGCTATGTTTTATAATTCATAATATTTATTCCACTTCCAGCCTTCATACAAGTTTTAATTTTAGCTACTAAAGGTTCATAATCAGAATTTATCTGGATTAGTTTTTGATATATTGTATATCTTTCTAGAAATATATATATATTTGATAGATTTGTAAACATATACTCTCACCTATTTATATGCATTAAGCATTTTAAAAAAGTTTTAAAGAAGGTGTTCATAGGTAAAGTAACAGGCAATGGTGAAATGTAAAATTTGCATGTGACTGGGTGAGCGTGGCCAACTTGTTTTTTACTTTTTAAAAGCATTTTTTACTACCTATTCGCCGGAACCGGTAGTAAAAAATGCTTTAAAAAAGTAAAAAAAAATTCTGAAAATCACGCGGCACAGCTGTAATCATCGGTACCTTTTAAAAAACTTTTTAAAAACATTTTTTACTACCTATTCGTCAGAACCGGTAGTATAAAAATGCTTTTAAAAAGTAAAAATAAGGTTCCGAGGATCGCGCAGTCGCGCTGCATGATCCTCGGAACCTTTTTTCTTTTTTAAAGCATTTTTTTACGACCTGTTCCAGCGAATAGGTAGTAATTGTCAATCAGCTGTGCCACACAATCCTTGGAACCTTTTTTTTCTTTTTTAAAGCATTTTTTTACTACCGGTTCCAGTGAATAGGTAGTAAAAAATGCTTTAAAAAAGTAAAAGAAAGGTTCCGATAACTGTGCCTGGAGCGAACCGGTAGCATTTCACCCTGGTAACAGGACATGAAGATCAAGGTTTCAAGGTTCATTATAATGATTAAATTATTATTACAACATTAAGACATGAAGGTTAGAGAACTTTTTTCTAGTTTTCTATGGCTAAATTTCATGTAATGACTGATATAAAATAGAAAGCAGATGAATCAAATTTTACTGTTTAGTTAAATAATATAAAATAATATCAGCAAACATTATAAGCCTTATAACTTTATAAGCTTCATTAACCAAGCTTTTTTTTGCCTACTTTGGAAGTCAATCAGATTGTAGTTACTGGGTCATAGATCAAGGAAATAGAAACGAAAAGATTGGTTACTCTATTATACTCATTTTACTATTAAAACTATTTATCACCTGCTGTATCTGGGAAAAGAGGAAGATAGGCTAACAAATATTTATGTCACCATTATTATGTTGTATTTCAAGTTCATTCTGAAATGATTAAGTCTTGACAGTGGAGAATAGATTGGAAACAACTGAGTGTAGAAATCAGTGAGATAATGATAGGTTATAGTGGCAATGCTAACCTTGTAGTCAAACAATATAGTCATTATAGCTTACCAATAAATAATGAAAATAATTGTTTTGGTCACAGGAAGGCCCACTTTTCCACTTAACTCCATTTAGGCAGATTTGCAGTCTAAGGTGCAAATTAGAAAGATTCTTGTTTAAACTTACAGGAGTGAAATTTATGAAACAAACTGATAAAATGCTTGTCAGTTGAAAGGTTTCTTTTTTTAAAAAAAATTCTCACAAGTGTGACTAGTCAAGTTTTTACAAATTACTATGTTTTGTTAGAGCTTCTCCCATCTTCTAAACCATAATTTAAGTCAGGAGTGGAGAACATGTGTTTGTCTAGCTACTATTGAACTACAACTATCATTAACTCTCATCACTCACCATGCCTGTAGGACTGCTGGGAATTGTAGTTCAGCAATCCCTGGATAAGACTTAAGTTCCATGCTCTGGGTCAAGTTAGGAGTTGGCTACTTGTAAACTGTGTGACAAGAGTTAGCACTCTCCCATGCTGCAATTTTGAATGTAAGGTGTTTTTTTTCCCCGTATTAATTTGTGGTTTGGAGCAACTAAAAGGGTGAAATGAGTCCATTAAGCCTTGCAGAAGCTTAAGACAGACATAGCAATCCTTGAAACCTTGAACATCCTCAGATGGTCCATATTGTCTTTTATTTATGGGAAGAGGCTAAAGTGCAAAATGAGTGCCTGAAAAAAAATGGTATATAGAATACAGTATATTTTTTAGATAAGTTCTAATAATCATTTTAAAGGGGCACCTTTTGATTGCTCTATCAAATACATACTGCCCTTTCAAGGAATGTAATTATGTTTTCTTTCTTCAGCTTTGCACACTCTTCTTCTCTTCCATTCTCTTTTTCTCCAAATTCAAATAAAAAAAAATCCTGTTAATGTGTGTACCATAAGTAACAGGGTCAGCAGGCACAATTCTACACCCCCCCCCATGTCTATATTTATTATACGAGCTTGGATGAGTTTGTGAACATGTCACAGTTTTAGAAAAACCTACCTCATGTTATTACTGGGAAATCTTAAATTTGACATAGTTTAGAAATGATATAGGACATTTTACCACCAGTTATAAACATCAGTTATAAACTGAATATTTTTCCATTTATATCCTCTGCTATGCATAAAGACTCAGTCTTTCTCATTTTTAACTCTAGATAGGTTTGATTCCCTGGCTGAATGTGCAACAATTATATTACTGTATTTTTGGAATCTTGAATACCATCAAGATTTCGGGGTAGGGAGCTAAAGAAACGATAAACTAAATTGTTGTGATCACACTCTATGGCTGTAGAAATGCTCCTTGGAAGATGGTAATGTGCAGGATGGAGTAAAGATTTTTTTTTCTTGAGCTTTGAAGGGAGAGTGTTCACAGATGTGCTGAGCATCAAGGAAATCAAGTAATCCAGGCAGTTCAAATAAATATAAAGGTTTATTGCAAGTTTAAGCTCTCTATAAGAATCTGAACCACTAATGGTTAAAGCAAATTTGCAGTAGACAAGAGTCAATGGTGGGCTGGACATAGATCTCTTGTGGGCACAAAGGGACTTGAAACTGATGATGTGTTTGACCTCTCCCTCTGGCTCAGCCTGGTCATCTCCTACTTAATTCTGGATAAAACCCATTTTTTTTAAAAAAAAAAACTCTTAAAAGGTGCCATTGCAAGTTATTCTAAGGGTAAATAAGTGAGATGTGGTTGGAAATCTCAATATCTTTTTTTTTTAATATATAAATGAATACTTGAATCAGGACCATGGTACATGAGAACAGAATTTCTTTTCAGGCATTTCTTTTCATGTTCTTATATTACTTAAGCTTGTTTGAGATGCAGGTTGAAAACAATATAGAGTACACCACATAAATAATCAAATCAAAATAACCCCCAAACTGTTATTTCTCTTGATTTGTGAAATTTAATTAAAAATGAATAAAAATGACTACAAGCGAAGAAGTAAGAACAGTTGGGGATTTCCCATCCCTCAGATGCTTTTTGCAGTTCTGCATTTGCAAAACTTTCATAGCATATTTATATGATACTAAATCTTTTAAACTACTTGTTTTGTTAACCTTTTTGCGCATGCTCTTTCCTACTCCAAAATGCATACATTAATTTCTGAAACTAGACTCCATAAAGAATAAGGAATAGTATAATTAGTAAAAAAAAGATACACTGAATCAGAGCAGCGCAGCAGGAAAAAGAAGAGCTATATTTATCATATATATCCTGTGCAATTTAATTCAAAGTCTGTGCTAGATGATAAAAAGATTTGGCCACTAATGTCTATTTTCAGGGGTTAAAAATAAAAGTTCAACCTTTAAATATAAATTTTCAGATAGACCTGCTTAATTTTGACATGTAATATTCTTAGTTTCTTCTGCTCAGAATAGTATAGCAATTTGTTTCCGATATGAATTTTCACAAAAAGATTAAAAGCATGTTTCTATAAATATTATTTATTTAATGCATTTGCTTAGTTGTTGTTCTGTAACAAGTAGCACAAATATTCCCAGATTCCAGGATGTGTGGTCCCTGTTACAGTTGGAAGCAGAATAGAAACATCTGAAAACCATTATTTGGAATATATATGGTAAAGTATCTAATCTTACCTTTAGGATCCAATTCCTAAATCACAGTTCTTCTCACCCTTTGTATTCCCCAATGTGACACAGCTTCTAACATACTTGAAGCATAAAGATTATTTTGATAATACACAATATAAATTAAAGTGACAACTGGGATACACTGGAGTCATATGGATTTGCCACAAAATTAATAGGGAAAGCAAATTTCTCCAATTATATAAAAGAAAAAATGAAGCTAATCTTAGGATCCAAACAATATTTTTTGTATATGAATACATTTTTAATGTTTGTTTTTGTCACTTAAGAATGAATGAATGATACATTTTCAACTATATTTCTTTCTTTTGGAATAATTTTGATTATTTTCTATTTAGAATTTATTTATTTGTCTTGTTTCTTGTTTCAGAGTATGATATCATCCATTGTAAATAGCACATATTATGCAAATGTGTCAGCTACTAAGTGCCAGGAATTTGGAAGATGGTATAAAAAGTACAAGAAAATTAAAGGTAAATTGATTTTAATTATCATTCAATGCCAAACCTTTTAACAGATCATGAGTACTTGAAATTTGTTATTCTAAAATGATCAAGAGGTGCTTACAAAGGCTAGTTTATATAGAGTGTCATCAATATTTTTCCAGATACAAAGATCTACTTTGGTTGAAGCAGTTTCTCTATGATCTTCAACAATTTTTATAAGTATTGTATCTCAAGGTAAAGAAAGGAATATTTCAAAAGTGCTTTTTACAGTGAAAATATAATCAAAGGAGCTAAATAGCTTCAAGGCCGTTTATGGATCATTGTCACTTGTTGTAAGACAAAAAGGGAGAGCATTCTTACTACATTCGGCTGTGATGTAAAAGCACCTTAAAAAGCTCTTCCTGTAGTCCCAGAATTGCCATTCCAACCACCAAGTATTTCTATCATATTATGGTTTTCTACTTCCTTTCTTCATTCAATTTTTAAAGCTTTTCTTTTTCTCCCATCCCTCACCATTTTAAAAACTAAGTGTACAGTTAATTGTTAAATATAGAAAAGCAGAATAAGACCTTGATTTGAATTAGGAGGTCAAGGATCTAAGTCCAAAGAGTTTTCTGGATAACTGTGTGATGCTGCTAATGAGATTTTGAGCTTAAAACTCATTGGAAATGTGTGTGCATGTATATGTATGCATGAGGGACAATGAAAGGTTACAGTCTGTGTGAAATAAACACAAACTGCTTTAATATGGTTCATATAGTGTTGATTCTTCAGCTACAACAAATGGGAGGAAAACAGCAATGAAAAAATTACTATAGGTATACTCACTGAAAAATAAACAGAATCAAACTTTATCATCATCATCTCCAAGAATTTTTGTTATATTTTCTTTTCATATTGTCTCATTTATAGTATTTATAAATTAGAATTTACTTTATATGTAAGATGAAAGGTTCAATTTCAGAAACTATTTTAGTGTATTTCTGGGAATTTAAAAGTAAGGGTCAAGTTACTATGACACTGGTCAGCAAGATCAAGGTCAATCCAGTTGAAACAACCACTGTTGTACACATATATTGTAATTTTTGTTACATTAAACTAATTGTAAAAAAGTTATTCTAATTTAATATTGCAAATGGAAAATGACGAAGAGCTTCAAAATCATTTTATTGGCATTTCAGTTGAACATAATCTGCTCTGTGAAATGTGTTTCTGATTTATCCACTAATGTCTCTTTTAATAAAGCAGTGGGAACTAACTGGTTCCTTCTTAATCAAAAACATGATTTCCTAAACATAAGCTATGAGATTCTGTTACAAGTTGCCACATACAGATCTCTTTGGTCAATCCTTTCCCCTCCTATTCTGTTGAACTAAACAAACACTAAAATAATTATACATACAGAAAGATCAAAGTAAATATGACTAATGCATAGCAAAAAATTTAAAAACTTTCTGAAAAAAAAGCATTAGGTTGCAGAACATATATTTAATGTTTAAACAAATATGAGAAACTGAACAATCAATAATTTGATATCATTAGCAACAGATGTAAATTTATATGCAAAGAGCACTTGAAATAAACATGCTCAGGTTATAGATGTGGAATCCATTACATATTCAACATTGCTATTATGCTTAGTTCATATCAACTTTTGTCTTTATATCAATCAAGCCTGCATTTGTATTGGTGAGATCTACATCTATTGAGCTTCTGAAAATTGATTGCAGTCCATTATTAGAAAAAATAATATAGACTGTATCATTTTTGGGATTACGTGCTCCCTTGTAATCCTATTGTTTTATTTTCCTTTGCCCTTTCATAATTTGTGTTCAAAATTTTATATTGTACATTTATAAGGAATATACTTAATAGCAATTAATAGAACTTTATAATAATAATTATGATTACAATAATTATAAATAATTAACATAGTACGAATAATAGAAGTAAAATTTGTACCATATGTAAGGTGGAGGAGTGTATATAGGCTTTCATTCATAACATAGATCAATTTTACCATTGTTGGGAAGCACCCAGCCTGGCAGGAAGGAGGGATCAAGTGAGGAATTAGCCTGGAGTCACCGTGCAACTGCAAAAAGGCTAGGATCCACCTCCCTCCTCCCAATTTCCTTGGAGCTTTATCTAATTGTTCCTAAGAGTAGGCTGCAAGACTTGGGTGATTCCTGTGTTATAGGCAGAGCATAATAAAGTAGTTACCTTGAATTCTGCATGTTGTTTGTGCCTGACAACCATAAACCAATTGAAACTGCACTTTGAGGGGTGAAATTAATAGAGACCCATCAATATGTGCTCTTTAAATTGCTTGTATGAGGTGTGTCATATTTTTTTTTTTTGCTATAATGTATAGTTACACAAAATTCAGGAAAAATATTGCTTTGCTTTAATATGTAGCTGATCAAATTTAGCATCTCACTGAGATATATTCACATTAGTATTTTAATTAACTTCACAAGTACTCAAATGGTTAGGTGTAGATGGTGAAAAGTTTATATATTATCAGCTCATATCATGTGGATGCCTTCTATAATTTATTTTCATTATTTATTGAATAAATTATATGACTGCCCCTCTCTTATGGAAAGTAACTTTGGGTGCTGTACAGCAATAATTATTTTATTATATATAGTACCTAAAATATTTGTGTCATTTTATGTATCCTTTGTTCTGCCTTTGTTTAGTAAAAAAGAACAAAGTAAAAAAAAAACTTGTGAAAGAGAAAAGAAGAAAAAACATGTAAGGGCTTTTGTATTAATTTTATAGAAAATATTTTCAATGAAGGATGACACTATCTCAAATCAAATAAAATCCTTTTATTTATTAATGTAAAGCATATTTCATTGTAACCATCCATAATCCAAGTCTGTAAGCAACTCCTGAAATTTCAAACATCACTTTTCTCTTTCTGTATTTTATAACTTTGAAAGCTTATGTAAATGAGACCCATTGCATATAATAAGTATGGGCTGTAAAAAGCCAGATGACCACTAGATAGTAGCAAAGAGCTTTTCCTGTCACTGGTCTATTTAATGGTTATCTGGATTTTTGAAGCAAAGCTCTGATAGTCCTACGGTAATAGTTCTAATTGTGATCTGTATATAACATTCTATACAGTAGGCTATATTCAGTGTTGTGAAATGCAGCTTATGCTATACATCCCTTTGGGGTATGGAAAAAGGAAAAATCAATTCTGCCAATATTTCTTTCAAAAGACAATGCAATAAAACTTGCTTCCATGGAAGTTTGCAGAAGATGCAAATTTAGTGGTAGGTAGAACTAGAACGCATGGTCTCCCAGATCCTAGCCTGGTGCCTTAACCACTACACCAAGCTAGCTCTCCATGGCAATATTAATAGGCTTAAAAACTAATTGTAATCCTGAATTATTGGTGATCAATTTTTTATGAGGCAACTCTATTTGTCATGGAAACTGATTATTGAGTTCCATTAGTGGGTAGCTGTTATGTTCTTATTGTGTTTGTAAGCTTTTTATAGATACCTGCTTGGCCATTTTTGATATAGAATTTTGGATAAGGTGAACCTTTGATCTGATTTAGAACTTGATCTTGTATTCTTAAAAATAACAACTACTTTCTAAATGATTAATGTATTAATGTGAAAAGTTAACAGAAGTTGTATAGGAGTTATAGCAATCTTCATATGAGCTCTAGGTAATAAGATTTACTGGAGAATTAATTGACTGATATGTACTATTTTGAAAATAGATTTTCAGCAGATTTGCAGGAATTCATTTTAGGAAGCATTTCATGACTGCCAAATACTATAGTGGAACTGCCCTTTTGGGCACACAAATCACAGTTGTGCAAATACAGTTTTCCTGGTCAGAGACCAGACAGAAAATAGCACTGATAGATGGTTAGGGTAAACATGAAGTTAAGCGTTGACTGGAAATAAGATTTCTGAAATTGCCTCTTTGCTCATAATTGGGTTAAGTGGGTTTTGATGAAAAGAAATAAGTAATTAAGATAATCACAGTTTTTAACTGAATTACCCACATGAAAAGCACCTCCCATGCTCTAGAATAGTTCTAGGAAGTCAAGACTGGTAATTAGAGAGTCACTTGACAGTGAGACGGGCGACATATAAATATAATAATAAATAAAATAACTTATACTGTGTATTTTTATCTATTGCCTTCTAGAAGCTTATAATGGTATTATAATTTTGTTTTCCCCAAATGTAATGAAAGCTAGCTACAACTATACAGTTTGTAAAGTATATATGCCTTTCCTGGTACTGCTGTTCTGCATTATTTAGTAACGACAATATGAATATTCTTATAGGATTATATAGACTAGGGGTCACCAACCTTTTGGACCTCAGGGACCACTAAATTCATAATTTTAAATCCCATGGACCACTAATATGATCTGCCTAATGACCAACTTGGTGGGCGTAGCAAGGTGGCCATGTGACTGAGTGGGTGTGGCCAACTCAATGTCACTCATGTTGAGGGGCGCCTTGCTAGTCTCTACTCGCTACTCCTTGCCCACCCAGGCTTCTTAGGGTCCCAACAGGAAGCAGTTGCTGGAGCTAAGCAGTCACCATGAGAAAGAGCTGACAAAACAGCTGGCTCAGTTAAAATTGGATCTGACCGAGAAGGAGGCTCAGCAGAAGCATCTCACTGAGGACTACAAGTATAGGCTTTCCAAGCAGAGGGAAGACCTGCAGGAGTACAACGCCAGGTACCGGCGCCTGGAGGCTCAGTGGGCTGAGATGGTCAGCCAGTTCCAGGCCATGATGGTATCCCACTGGAACAAGGTCCTCCGGCTCTTCACCAACAGTGGCACTTCCCTCCAGCCTTCGCCCAAAGCCCCACAACAGGAGGCTGAAGCAGACCCCAAGTCGCAATTTCTGTCCCCCCTCCAACCCGCACAAAAAGACCCAGAAGGGGGAAGACTCTGCAGGAAGTCTTCATTGCACGTAACTGGCCCAGGGACCGTAGTTTGAGGACCCCTGATTTAGTGCAATATAAAAAATGCAAATAATTTTTCTGTGGACCACCAAAATTTTCTAGCAGACCACCAGTGGTCCACAGACCACCGGTTGGTGACTGCTGATATAGACTATATCAGGAGTTCAGTCCAGGGGTGAAATCTAATTTTTTTCCCTACCGGTTCTGTGGGCGTGGCTTAATTGGTGGGCGTGGCTTGATGGTCAGATGACTGGGTGGGCATGGCCAATAACAATAAATAATAAAAATAATTAACAAAGTATAAAAAACAATAAGAGGTACCAAAAACCAACTTTCACACTTTACACACACACAACACAACACAACTGACTCACACACAATGTAAAAGCAGCTGCATTTCACACTTCACACAGCCACAAAAAGCTCAAAAACCAACTTTCACACTTTACACACACACAACTCTCTCTCTCTCTCTCTCTCACACACACACACACAAAGAGGGGCCTCTGTGGCTCAGACTGCTAATGCAGTCTGTTATTAGTAGCAGCTGCCTGCAATTACTGCAGGTTCTAGTCCCACTAGGCCCAAGGTTGACTCAGCCTTCCATCCTTTATAAGGTAGGTAAAATGAGGACCCAGATTGTTGGGGGCAATAAGTTGACTTTGTATATAAATATACAAATAGAATGAAGACTATTGCTAACATAGTGTAAGCCGCCCTAAGTCTTCGGAGAAGGGTGGGATATAAATGTAAATAAAAAAAAATGCCACATACAGCATTCTGAGATTTTGTGTGTTTGTGTAGTTAGAGTGAAACACTACAGAAACACACCAAATCTCAGAAAGCTGCACAAATATTTTATTATTTTATTTTATTTTATTTTATTTTATTTTATTTTATTTTATTTTATTTTATTTTATTTTATTTTATTTTATTTTATTTTATTTTATTTTATTTTATTTTATTTTATTTTATTTTTATTTTATTTATTTTATTTATTTTATTTTGGACTTCAAATCCCAGAGTTCCTCAGCCAGCAAAGCCAGCCAGTTGATCACCGAGGAAATAGATTAGATTAGGAAATTGATTCTGTCTGGCTGAAAGTGAAACTGCTTTTGGGCTGGAAAAAGAGCCATGCGTTCATCAGTAATCAGGTAAGTGCCTTAGAATCTCTACTCTTATTTGTAGAAAACATGTTTTCTACAAGTAAGAGTACAATTAAGGTTCTGCTGATGAGGAACTCAGGTGAGATCGCCAGAGGAGACTTAATTTTTTTTTTTAAAGTTTAAAGTCTCTGCCGATCTCAGCTGAGGGACGGGATCCTCAAAGGCTTTTTTTTTTACTTTTAAAGGCATGTTTTGGCTGAAGCAAAACCGGCTTTTAAAAGTAAAAAAAAACAACCCTCTGCAGATGGTGCAGCTCAGCAGAGACAGGGGGTGCGGGGCCAGGGATTTTTGCTACCGGTCCTCCGAACCAGCAACCGCTATCGCTACCGGATTGCGCGAGCCGGTCCAATCTGGGAGCATTTCACCCCTGGTTCAGTCTGTATAGAAGTTTGGCCAAAATAATTCCACATTTATTTAGGATTTTTCAAACTTTTCGGTGTAGTTGTTTCCATTATGACTTGAATAGGGTACTTATTTTTTTTTAAAAAAATAAGAATATATTGGTGGTGGGGGAGAAGGCAAGAAGAACCATAGTTTATGATTTTGTCCTCTTATACCCTGTTTTGAGTTGACTAGGCTATGTAAAGCGAAAATAAAACAAAAGAAAGCAAAATAATAAATGAAGAGTTTAAATGGCTTAAAATTTATAAATAGATGCAAATGTTTGCTTCTTGAGTTTGCTGTTGAAAGAAGCCAAAATATTTAAAATATTCTATAGTATTTTATTGATACGATAAATCTTTCAAAACTGAGTATCTACAAACCACTTAGAAATGGTATATGCTAACAAGGGCTAATTTAAGAGAATCTCTTACAATATTTGTTTATTATTTATTTGATTTCAAGTCTGCCTGACTCTTTAATGCTCTGAATGGCTTAGTTAAAAACAGTAGTTGAATGTACACTGAAGTAGCGAATGTGCATTGAAGTTCTAAAAAATAATAATAGGATGTATATCCCATAACTCATTTGGGGGTATGAATTTGACCCTGTGGTCTGCTGAAGGGGCGTAATGTTTACAGAGCAGTGATTTGGCTGCACACATGTCATGGGAGAAAGAATACAAGTGATTTCAAGTGTTTCAAGTATTTACAAAAACATGGTATGGGAATAGATGATATTATAAACGACAACAAATAAAGCAAGACAATATCAGTCATGTATTTTTTTTCTGCATATAGTTACACACACATACATAGATAAACACACAATGTGAGTTTATGGGATGAAAGAGCTAAATGGCCATGTAAATTATACATGACATATGCAAATAGCCATCATGTAAATTACACAATATAATATTTTGATTGTTTCTACACAATAAAATTCAGAAAGTATTAGAGATTTATAAGCAATGTGTCAGTAGTTAAAATATTAGAGTAGAATTGAGTAAACCCAACTTCAAATCCACCATCATTAGTAGAAGACTTTGAGCCAATCACTTTTCTCAATCTAACCTGACTCCCAAGATTGGAAATAGAATTGCTACGTATCTCACTTGAAATTTGTGGAGAAATGGCAGGATATAAATGTACATATTTCTGACTGACTGACTGACTGACTGACTGAATAAATAAAATAAATCCTAATTAATGTAAATATTTGGGGACTTAATCTTTGAGTTTACCAGTGCAACAATAAAATATTAGCACAATTATTTGATGCTTGGTTGGAAGGCTGACCCAATGTAATGGACTTGGGTTCTTGAAATTCATGTAACCCATACTACATGTCAGATTTACAAAGGATAAACATTATTAGAGTTACTTTTAGAGTTACTTTATTGATTAACCCTTTGGCCATATCAAAGTGCAGAGTTCCAGACACAAATTATTATTAAAATCTGATAAAAACAATTTTAAATGAAATTGGAATAAAATACAGTTTAAAATGATAGCTTTGATTAGCCTATAGGCCATATCAAAGCACAAGGTGCAAACTCATTTCGCCAATAAAATTTTATACAAACAATTTAAAATAAGAGTAGGGTAAAATGCAATAGTTATAGGATAAGATATAATTTAATACGTAAATATATAAAATAGAATAAAATGACATAAAATTCTATTTACAATCTACCTACAAATTATATTTTACAATCTAGCCCAATCAGTTCCACGTATGCAGATCTCAGTCGAACCATTTTATTTAAGTACTGTGCTATGTTAAACGTTATTTTCAGGTTCTGGCTGCACATAAATTTTGATATGGGGATCCCAATGGGTCATTTGTATGGTATATGGACCAAGGTACCTGTCTCTCACCCCCTTATACAAGCAACTGTGAAATAGGATGTGAGCCAGGTCTTCTACCTCTGCTACTCCGCAATTCCAGAGATGCTCACTGTAGGGTGTAGAATGGAATCTCCCATATCTGACCATTGTGTCAAGCTGCTCAAATCTCACTCGCGTAAATATCTCCCTAAGATGTTTTGGATAAACATTATTGGTTTAATTTAGTATAGAATATTGTGCCAATATAAAGTTGGCATTAAAGTGCAACTTAATGCAGCTCTATATCTGTTCACTTGTAATCCTTGATATAATTTCAGATTAAAATGAAGATATATATTTATTATTTATTTTAACAGTGGAACGAGTTGAAAGAGACAACCTGTCAGAATATTGTGTTCTTGGTCAACGTCCCATGCACTTACCGAATATCAGCCAGCTAGCAACTTTGGGCAAAACAAATGAACAATCTCCTCATGGTCAAATTCACCACAGTACTCCAATCAGAAACCAAGTGCCAACATTACAACCAATCATGAGTCCTGGTCTTCTTACACCTCAACTCAGCCCACAGCTTGTAAGGCAGCAAATAGCAATGGCCCATTTGATAAACCAACAGATTGCAGTAAGCCGGCTCCTGGCTCATCAGCATCCACACGCAATTAATCAACAGTTTCTAAATCATCCACCTATCCCTAGAACAATCAAACCAGAACCAACAAATTCATCAGTGGAAGTATCTCCAGATATCTACCAGCAAGTCAGGGATGAACTGAAAAGGGCCAGTGTCTCCCAGGCGGTCTTTGCAAGAGTGGCTTTCAATCGCACGCAGGTATCATATTTTATTTATTTAACTGAAGCATTTTATTCAACTATTCTGATAAAAAAAGGCTCTTTAAAGAGCATATCAAAAAGACAATCCCTGTCATTGAGTTTTTCACTTTAAATGAAATGAAACAAATGGAAAGTAAAGGAAGAAGACACTTCTCAGCAATTTTATTCCATTTCCTCACTCCACTTTACAAAATTGGAACAATGCAACTATTGTATAACATTTCACAAGACTATGATATAGTACCTTCTGTCCTTATATTTTTTTAAATAAAACTTGTATTTTTATGCTATAGAAACTGGATCCAAATGAGGAAAGATGGAAGAGATTGTTTAGATTTCTTTCATCTCCCTTTAGAAACAGAAAACAATGATCCCAGAAATACCTTTTTGAACTTAATCTGTTAAATTCTTAATAAAACTAGAGAATCAGACACTGGTGACCTTAGCATTATCTACTTAAGGTAGATAATTGATTTTTTGTCATTTGAAATTTATTGATCTATTAATTTTGTAATAGTTTCTGGCCAAATGAATAAATTTTAAGAAAAATATTATGGCCATTTATTTCCTAAAATTCAAGCTAGATTATTATTCAATACATTATGTTGTTAGATTTAATAATACCTAATAATTCTCCCTCTGGTCCATTAATGTTCAAATTTACCTTTTTCTTTAAAGACAAAATGTCTCCTTTTTTTCTGCTTGATGAAAAGTAAGCTGCATGAATATATTTGAGATGGAAGCAAACAAGCAGGAAAATTACATCCTGTAATTTACTTCTACTACTACTAGTTCTGACTATGCACAGAAGCATATTTAACTTTGGATTTTTAAAACAATATTGCAAGAATGAATGAACTACAAATCTTTTGTGATTACTTTCTCAGCCGTACCTTTTTAATTATGAAGCATTTTGGGTAGCCCGTAACGTTGCTTGCCACATAGACAATAATGAGAACCAATTCCATTTTAAATTGTTTTTATCAGATATTAGTAATAATTTGTGTCTGGAACTCTGCACTTTGATATGGCCCAAGGGTTAATCAATAAAGTAAACTGAACTGAACTGAGAACCATATTTGTTAGTTTCCAGATGGTATTACCATTATGGTGCATATAAGCACCATAATACTCATACGCTCATTCATGAATTAATTCCATAGAATCTGAAAATTAGAAAAAAAAATTAAATGGCTGAGATCTTCTAATTTTAATATCATGAGTTTCTCAGTTTGCTGATTTTGGAACTTAATTTGGCCTAGGGAACTAATTATTTCATGTTGGATTATTTTGTCATGATTGAATGTTTTAAATGTTTTCCTTAATTATTATACAATTGTTTTATTATTATCTTCCATTGGGAAAAAAGCAGTATATATAATAGTGTAATAGTGATATTACAATAATAGTGAGTCCTGTGGTTAAATTATACATAATATATTAATATCTAATAGCTGTTTTCCTAAGAAAAGTAACTCTGGGGAGATTGCTTTCTTTTTATCTCTTAGATTTTCAAGTATATGGATGCAATAATTAAAATGTGCATGGAATTATGTATTTTTTCAGATGAAGCTGTTATTCTGCCATTACGCTGACTATAACCAGGGAGCTTACCAGGGCTGGGGTGGGGGTTGGGTGAGATATCACTTTCTTCTTTTTGTAGTCTTCCTGCATTGTTCCCCTTTTTTTAATTTTTGTCTTTCCTCAAAAAAAAATTATAAAGGGGAATGATGAAGAGTTCTACAGTACCTTTTGTATGGTAATGGTAGAAGCCAAGAAGTATTGTCTGAACATGAGAGGGAAACAAGGAGACCACTGTGGAACAGAGTGGTCAGACAGGAAATGATTACGTGTTTATGTGAAAACAGTTTGATGTACTTTCATTTCATTTCTCCTTTCAACATTTTTCCAAGAAAAGGACGTGGGAAGTTTGTTTAGGTTTGCTGATGAAATGCATAGTTCTGTTCTAATATATGGATATTAAACAGTATGGGCATTAATGGAACACAATATAAATTTGAATGTAAAATTCAGCTTTACAAAATAGTGTACCGTAACTTCTTTCTTGAAGTTCAGACCATTATAAGAGTAGAGTAGTTAAGCAAAGGCGGAGATTTCATCTTGTGCTACAATTCACAATGAATTTTTGGGGTACTGCCACATTGGAAATTCCATATTGTATGGCAATTAAATAAACTAGTAGTATATTTTCAATACTTTATTTTTCCTATTAGAATTATAAGATGGCTGTATTTACGGTAGTAAAACAAATGTCCCTTTTAATCAACATACTTATATTTTTCAAGCTGGCTTTGAGAATATCAGTAAAAATTACAGCATGAGTAATTTGAGTATATGCCTTTATTTTTTTAATGTTGTTTTTAGTTTGAAAAAGTATTTCATCCTTTTGGATCATGCATCTATGTGTTTGTATAGATATTGTTCTATTTCACCCTCTATAAAGCCAAATATAATTAATGTAGACAAAATGTATACAATGACATATTTTGAAGTTGACCCAAAAGATAAGCAGTTACATTTGTAGATCTTATAATATTCTCATTAAATAAGTCCTTATATGTTTTGACTTCTAAATCTGAATAGACATATTTTTCAACATGCATGTTGTTCTTTAATATTTGATTTGAAGAACTCTTTTCCTTGATAAGTGACTGAACTACTCAGCTATTTGGAACATTTTTTGTCTTTGCCACAGAAGCTTAGGCCTCATATGCAATATTTTTAGTGTGGAATCATAGAACCAATATGTTATTATGGGTGTAATGAATTCCTTTAAAAGAAAATGTTCTTTTCAAAATTATTGTGGCTAATGATTAAGTAATACCTCTTTTTGAAATCACATTTCAAGATATTTATTTATTTTATTTATTTATTTTATTTTTATTTTATTTATTTATTTTGTCACACAGTATATATAAGCGTAAGCATGAAATAACTATATAATATATAAGCATATATATATAAGTATGAGTATGTAATAACTATATTAATTGGATATAACGAAAGAAAATAGGACAGGAACGATAGGCACTCTTGTGCTCTTATGCACTCCCCTTACAGACCTCTTAGGAATGGGGTGAAGTCAATGGTAGAGAGTTTTTAGTTGAAGCTTTGGGAAGAGACCACAGAGTCAAGTAATGTATTCCAAGCATTAACAACTCTGTTACTGAAGTCGTATTTTCTGCAATCAAGATTGGAGTTTACAGTTTACAAAAACTTGGGGAATATTATCCCAGCAAGTTATGGAAGAAAGGAAGAGAGAAAAAAATAAAAAAATGTCTAAATAAAAATCTGAATGTTCATGATAAATGATGGAAAAGATCCAAAGCATTCAAAGAATCTAACAGTATTCCCTCTTTCAAAATACATTACAAATAATAAGCATTGTGATTTTATAAAATAAAGCCAAGTTGGAATACAACTGAAATTCAAAGAACCTGTTGGCTATGCTTGAACAGTATCTCTGTACCAGTGTCCCACTATTTGGGATGTACCAGTTAAACAGGAAGTGCCTGTGTTTGATACACTATTCTTCCTGATGTTTTGTTTTGAAAGATGGCACTGATCTGCTGGCACCAGTTCAGAAAGCGTTTCCCAAAATTAACCCAAAATTGGTAAAAGTGTTATTTTTTCTTTCTGTAGTGATACACGTACTCATTACCCAATCATAAAAGGGACATTTAAATAAGACTCGATAAGTAGTAAAAAAGATTTTCTAAATAAGTGTTTTTGGGTAATGGAGGAAAAAGTTTGGGAAGTATTGACTTTAAAAAAAGCTTTCATCCTCTATTTTGTATCCTCTGTCTCATATACTTAAGGGAAGTGGGGGGGGGAAGTAAAAAGAACAGAAAGAGAAAATTTCTAGATTGATTGATCCTACTTCTGGACCCATTTTCGACTTCATTTCTGTGCTGATAGTAGTTAATTCTTTTATCTCCACTGATATAGCATGGTTGATTAAAGGGAGCCTAGTTTAACCTCACACAGCTCCATTGTTAAATTATCTTTTAATCTTCCTTATAATCCAGTTAAGCAATTCTAAGAATTTAGCCATTCAACCATTTTTTTCCTATTTATTTTTAAATTGAGAAAATCTGATAAAGAGGAAAAGACCGAATGGCAATAAGGTGCCTTTTCCTTGGTAATACTAGGGTTTTCTGTCTGGAAGTATCCTTGTCTAAAATGCAGAAATACAGCAGTAGGCTATTGTATTGGATTGAGGTTGTATGCCAAGATTATCTTTAACAATGAAGAATGGTTTGGCACGTTCAGCTGGGGAACCTGGTAAAACATCAGGAGAGATACAGATATTTGAAGTTACATGATTGCAGAGGTGTAAAAAAAAAAGGACGTTTAGTCACCAGACTCATGAATATTAGCATATACAGAGAAAAGGATGAAAGTAAGGAGCAAATCTGATTTCATATTCATGCTGCTTATGTTGCTAACTAATAAACATTCAGTTCTCAGTTTTTCATTCAGAATATAATTTTCTCTGGTCATGAAAAAACTTCTTAAAAAATCTTAACTATTTTTATTAATCACGAATTATAATTATGGAGTAGTATTTAGAATAGAATTTTTTATTGGCCAAGTGTGATTGGACACACAAGGAATTTGTCTTGGTGCATATGCTCTTAGTGTACATAAAAGAAAAGATATGTTCATCAAGGTACAACATTTACAACACAAATGATGGTCAATATTTCAATATAAATCATAAGGATTGCCAGCAAAAAAGTTACAGTCATACAGTCATAAGTGGAAAGAGATTGGTGATGGGAACGATGAGAAGATTAATAGTAGTGCAGATTTAGTAAATAGTTTGACAGTGTTGAGGGAATTATTTGTTTAGCAGACTGATGGCCTTCCGGAAAAAATTGTTGTTGTGTCTTGTTGTTCTGGTGTGCAGTGCTCTACAGCGTCGTTTTGAGGGTAGGAGTTGAAACAGTTTATGTCCTGGATGTGAGGGATCTGTAAATATTTTCACTGCCCTCTTCTTGATTCGTGCAGTATGCAGGTCCTCGATGGAAGGCAGGTTGGTAGCAATTATTTTTTCTGCAGTTCTAATTATCCTTTGAAGTCTGTGTCTTTCTTGTTGGGTTGCAGAATCGAACCAGACAGTTATAGAGGTGCAAATGACAGACTCAATAATTCGTCTGTAGAACTGAATCAGCAGCTCCTTGGGCAGTTTGAGCTTACTGAGTTGGCGCAGAAAGAACATTCTTTGTTGTCTTTTTTTGATGATGTTTTTGATGTTAGCTGTCCATTTTAAATCTTGCGATATGATAGAACCTAGAAATTTAAAGGTTTCTACTGTTGATACTGGGTTCTCTAGTATTGTGAGAGGTGGAAGTATGGAAGGGTTTCTCCTAAAGTCTACCACCATTTCTACGGTTTTGAGCGTGTTCAGTTCCAGATTGTTTTGGTTGTACCACAAGGCTAGTCGTTCGACCTCTCGTCTATATGCTGATTCGTCATTGTCTCGAATGAAACCAATCACTGTTGTGTCATCTGCAAACTTCAGTAGCTTGATAGATGGATCGTTGGAGATGCAGTCATTGGTATACAGAGAGAAGAGAAGTGGGGAGAGCACACAGCCCTGGGGGGCCCCTGTGCTAATTGTACAGGTATTTGATGTGATCTTGCTTTGCTTCACCTGCTGTTTCCTGTTTGTTAGGAAGCTTGTGATCCACTTACAAGTCTGTTCCGGTACCTGTAGCTGGTTTAGCTTAGTTAGAAGAGTGTCTGGAATGATGATATTGAATGCTGTTAGTATTTACTTATACAGTGTGGCCTGTGTTGTAGATTAATCATTAATATAGGTTCATAAAATATGTATTATGACACTGGTTAAATATATTAACCATTTTCTGATATTTTTTTTAAAAATCCAATGAACAGCATACATATATCCTTGAGTTACAACCCTTCATTTAGTGACTGTTCAAAGTTACAGTAGCACTGAAAAAAATATATATGACCAATTTTCACACTTATGACTCTTGCAGCATCCTTATGGTCACATGATCAAAATTCAAGTGCTTTGCAACTAGCATGTACTTGAAACAGCTGCACTGTCCTAGGTCATGTGATGACTGTAACCTTCTCAGCTGGCTTTCAACAAGCAAAGTCAATGTGGGAAACCAGATTTTCTTAACAACTGCAATAATTCATTTAACAATTGTGGCAAAAAAGTCATAAAAGGGAGCACAACTCACTTAACCATTTTGCTTAGAAATTTTGGGCTCAGTTGTGGTTGTAAGTTGAGGTCTACCTCTACTCACAAACTGAAAAAGTTACTTAAATGTGTTGAAGAAACTTTCATCCAAAGTAGGCTTCCCATAGAACAAAAGGCGATGCACATCTATATTGGGGTACATAATATATTTGGTCTACATTTGGAACATAAGGTATTCTTTTGTCTATAGTTCTTTTCACAATTTTATATTAAGAAAATTGAAGTGAAAGATAGCCAGTTTCCTGGTATCTTAATTGTTGCTGCATTGGAGGGGACTACTTATTTTCTTATGAGTCTAGGTGATGGAGAAAGGATCTTTGCTGTCATGACATCATGTCTGGAATTTCTTTTCCAAGAATATTTGATACCTGCTGAAGGCCCTATGCCTTTTCTTTTTAAATTAGCTTTTCTATTTTACAGGTAGTCCTCAACTTACGATTAGTGTAATTAGTTCAATTAGTGATGGTTCAAAGTTACAATGACATTGAAAAATGTGACTTAGAACCATTTTTCAGAGTTATGACCTTTGCAGCATCCCCATGATCCTGTGATCAAAATTCAGATGCTTGGCAACTGGTTCATATTTATGACCGTTGCTGTGTCCCAAGGTCATGGTGGTCACCTTTTGCAACCTTCTGATAAGAAAGTTGTTAAGTATTGGAGATAATTGCTAGTTGAAGGTTTTATCCTGGTTATCTGTTGGAGTGGGGAAATACTCTCTCCTGATTGATCGGTGGCTGATTAGTTCCCTATAAATCTGTTGGTTGTGGCGGAAATCACCTGTAAAGGGCATGTAACTTCAAGAATGCCATCTGCCAAAGATGTGAAAAGAAAGGACATTTGGCCAGGGTCTGTCGCGCAAACCAAATGACAGCTATCACTACAAGCCCAGAAAATTGCCCTAAAAAAATGCAGAAAAGAAAGAGAGTTATGGAGAGGACTGTTTTACCATCTCCAGAGACACCTGTAAGGCAGAAACAGTCATCGGTCGAGGTAGCCTCTCCTCCTACAAGGAGGAGATCCATGTCACCATCCTGATTGAGGGATCCCCTTCGCGTATGGAGGTGGATACAGGGTCATCAATGACCATCATCTCTTAGGGTACATTAAGGGGATTGGTGCCTAAAATCTCAAAAAGTCAGTTGGACTTCCACCATATTCATCTCCAAGACTACCAGGGGAACAGCATGTCTGTTGTCAGCACTGGCACTTTTAGAGTATCTTTTAAGGACTTTTCAGGTCCACTGTGACTGCTTGTATGGACAGCTCCCTACCGAGTCTCCTAGGATTTGACTGGTTTTCCTCTTTGGGTCTGGGAATCATTGGCATTAACTCCATCAGTGAATCTGATATCAAGGCATTAACCTCTAATTTTGCAGACAACTTTGACGGAAACCTGGGCAGATATACAGGTACACCCATCTCATTTAGCTTTGACCCCCCAGTTGCTCCAATCTGAATGAAGTTGCATAGAGTACCATTTGCCTTGCATGCAAAGGTTGATGAGCAACTTGACAAGCTCATCAGCCAAGGAATCCTGGAACCTGTGGGCCACAAAAAAAGGGAGACTCCAATTGTGACCTTTGTGAAGCCAGATGGTTCTGTCCGCATTTGCACAGATTATAAATGTACATTAAATAAAGCAGTACAGAAAAATGCATACCCGGTGCCCATGGTCCAACATCTATTGCACTCTTTGGGTGAGGGTAAGGTCTTCGCTAAATTGGACTTTGCCCAAGCCTATCAACAGCTACCCATTGACGATGCTACAGTGGAGGCTCAGATGATTGTAATATATCAAGGAGCTTTTAGATATCGCCGGCTACAATTTGGGGTGAGTGTGGCACCAGGACTCTTTCAGAGTCTGATGGAGGGTCTCCTGCAAGGCATCCCAGGTGTCATCCCCTATTTCAATGAAGTTATAGTGTCAGCAGCCAACAATGCTGAACTCGTCAACCATCTGCGAGCAGTACTCACCCGTTTCCAGGAAGTTGGTCTCAAGGTTAAAAAAGAAAAGTGCAAGATTGCTGTTCCACAGGTATCCTTGGATACCTTATTGATGCCTCTTGGTTACACCCTACACAGGCAAAGGTCCAGGCCATCCAGGAAGCTCCCACACCCAAGAACAAGACCAAACTCCAGGTGTTCTTGGGGCTTTTATTTATTTATTTATTTATTCATATTTTTATACCGCCCTTCTCCGAAGACTCAGGGCGGTGTACAGCCAATAAAACAACAGAAATCCTAAACAAATTAAAATACTATAACCAATTTAAAAATCTGATTCGACCGCTGTATACTTAAAATATTAGCTAAAATTTTATCAAAAACTAAAACCCTATTAAAACCCTATTAAAACCCACTAAAAACCCCCATACTAAAATCAATCAGGCCAGCCCCGCTTGTGAAAAAAGAAAGTCTTGAGCTCGCGTTTAAAGGTCCAGAGATCAGGGAGGAGATGGAGTCCCACTGGCAGTTCATTTCATAGAGCATTTTAAATTTCTATGGTGTTTTCTTGTCACACAAAGCTTCCGTAGCGGAACCTCTCTATTGTTTCCTCGACAAGAAGATGTCTTGGTCATGGGGCCGAAAAAAAGGTGGGGCTTTTTCCGCTCTCAAGGAACTGCTATCTTCAAACAACATCCTGGTGCAGTACAATGAGAATCTTCCTTTGGTTCTCACTTGCGATGCCTATTCATTTGGTGTCGGTGCTGTTTTAAGCCACTGATTCCCAGATGGAAGAGAGACCCTGATTGCCTTCTTCTCACAGACCTTGTCATTGGCTGAACAAAATTACAGCTGGACAAGGAGGCGTTGGCTACAGTCACAGGAGTCAAATGTGACCGTAGTCAAATTTCAAAAAAAATACTGTGGAAGAGAACCTCAACAATAACTTGATAGAAAGGTGAAGTATGAACAATTCAAATAAATAATGATTATTATCTGAAATGGATAGTGAGATTTGATCTCATTTGTTTATATTGTTTCAGGCAAGCCTCATTTATTCATTAGATTTATATCCTACCTTTTGTACTGAAGCTTAAGAAGGCATAGGATTTCCCACTGATTATCCATGCAGCATGCAGCACCCTGTAAGATCTATTTATCTTTTTTTTAAAAATTATGCTTACTTCCATTAGTATATGTATGTATGTAAATCTTACAAATTACACTCCTGTCCATTTCCATATTTTGCTTCTGTAGAAATCTTTGGCAGAAATGCCTGGAGGATTTTATAGCTGAGGTGAAATTAAGTGAAATGAATCTGATGAAAATCTTGGGTTTGTACACTCTGCCTTTTATCCATCACAAAACATCAGTGGGGGGAAAATGTGGCATTTCTCCTGGATTTTCACTTCTTAAAAAGCAGTATAAATATGTATAGTGTGCCAGTCCTTTAAATAAGACAGAAGATTATAGGGGATGAAAATTAATAGCATCCGATTAAAATAATTGAAGTTAAAATTCTAAACAAGTGCAGGGACTTTTTTGGGAATGGTGAACACATTTGGAATATTGAGAGAAAGAGAAAGTTGTAGATACTTTCATAGCATAACTGCCATATTAAACAGGACTTGTCAGAAAAACAGCCATTAACTAGAAGCCAACTTTATTCATCACCATCCAGTATAGCTCCCACTTCTAGTTATCAGTTTTTCAGATCAGATTGGCACACAAGGCAATATTCTTGCAATGTAAGGATTTCTTCGCCTGGACTTTCTGACCGCCATTCACCACCGCAGGGAGACGGAGCCGACACGTTGGTTCCGTCCCAGGCGCCTGATGGACCCGGATGGGTTCCGGACGGAGCTTGGGCCATTTCCTGAGGGTCTGGCTCACGGCTCGACTGAGGAACTTGTTGCGGCCTGGGAACAGGCCGCGGCGGGGGCCTTAGACCGTGTCGTGCCTTTGCGGCCTCTGACCCGGCGCAGGTCCCAACCGGCTCCTTGGTTCTCCGAGGAGCTGAGAGGGATGAAGCGCCGGAGAAGACGCCTGGAGAGTTTCTGGAGGTCTAGCCGTTCGGAAGCTGATCGGACACTAGTGAAGTCCTATACCAGGACTTACCTAGTGGCATTGAGGGAAGCGAGGCGTAGCTACGCCTCCTCCCTCATTGCATCGGCAGATAACCGCCCAGCTGCCCTGTTTCGGGTGACTCGCTCCCTCCTACACCAGGGGGAGCGGGATGACCCGTTGCAGGGACGTGCTGAGGAGTTTAACGGTTATCTATACGATAAAATCGTTCAGCTTCGGGATGGTCTGGACCAAGATTGCAGTGACGCGGGTGAGATGCTCGAGGGTGGTCTTGGTGACATTGTTTGGGATGAGTTTGACCCTGTGGCTCCCGAGGACATGGACAGGTTGTTGGGTAGGTTGAATGCCACCACGTGTTTACTGGACCCGTGCCCCTCTTGGCTGGTGCTGGCCACTCGAGAGGTGACACGAGGCTGGCTCCAGGCGATTACGACCGCTTCTTTGGTGGAGGGTGTCTTCCCGGCCGCCTTGAAAGAGGCGGTGGTGAGGCCCCTCCTTAAGAAGCCGTCCCTGGACCCGGCTGTTTTAGGTAATTATCGTCCGGTCTCCAACCTTCGCTTCGCGGCGAAGGTTGTAGAGAGTATGGTGGCATATCAATTTCCCTTGCACCTGGATGAAACTGTCTATCTAGACCCGTTCCAGTCCGGTTTTCGGCCCGGTTACAGTACGGAGACGGCTTTGGTCGCGTTGGTGGATGATCTCTGGAGGGCCAGGGATAGGGGTTGCTCCTCTGCCCTGGTCCTATTAGACCTCTCAGCGGCCTTCGATACCATCGACCATGGTATCCTGCTGCGCCGGTTGGAGGGATTGGGAGTGGGAGGCACCGTTTATCGGTGGTTCTCCTCCTATCTCTCCGACCGGTCGCAGTCGGTGTTGACGGGGGGGCAGAGGTCGGCCCCGAGGCGCCTCACTTGTGGGGTGCCGCAGGGGTCGATCCTCTCGCCCCTTCTGTTCAACATCTACATGAAGCCGCTGGGTGAGATCATCAGTGGTTTCGGTGTGAAGTACCAGCTGTATGCGGATGACACCCAGCTGTACTTTTCTACACCGGACCACCCCAACGAAGCTATCGAAGTGCTGTCCCGGTGCCTGGAGGCCGTACGGGTCTGGATGGGGAGAAATAGGCTCAAGCTCAATCCCTCCAAGACAGAGTGGCTGTGGATGCCGGCATCCCGGTACAGTCAGCTAAATCCGCGGCTGACCATCGGTGGCGAGTCACTGGCCCCGATGGAAAGGGTCCGCAACTTAGGCGTCCTCCTGGATGAACGGCTGTCTCTAGAAGATCATCTGACGGCCGTCTCCAGGAGAGCGTTCTACCAGGTTCGCCTGGTACGCCAGTTGCGCCCCTTTCTGGACCGGGATGCCCTATGCACGGTCACTCACGCACTCGTGACGTCTCGCCTGGATTACTGCAATGCTCTCTACATGGGGCTCCCCTTGAAGGGAATCCGGAGGCTGCAGTTAGTCCAGAATGCGGCTGCGCTGGTGATAGATGGAGCCCCCCGTGGCTCCCGTATAACACCCATCCTGCGCAGACTGCACTGGCTACCTGTGGCTTTCCGGGTGCGCTTCAAGGTTCTGGTGACCACCTTTAAAGCGCTCCATGGCATTGGGCCGGGTTACTTACGGGACCGCCTACTGCTACCGAATATCTCTCACCGACCCGTGCGCTCTCACAGAGAGGGTCTCCTCAGGGTGCCGTCAGCGCGGCAATGTCGTCTGGCGACACCCAGGGGAAGGGCCTTCTCTGTGGGGGCCCCACCCTCTGGAATGAACTACCCCTCGGACTTCGTCAGCTTTGGACCTCGGACCTTCCGCTGGGCTTAAAACATATTTATTTAACTGTGCAGGACTGAGCTAGATTTTAAATTATCGGTTTTAAATTGGGTTTTATTCTATATTTTTAATTCTAAATTAACGGGCTTTTTAGAATAAGTTTTTTAATTGTTTTTATATTGTATTTATGTGTTTTTAAATGCCTGTACACCGCCCTGAGTCCTTCGGGAGATAGGGCGGTATATAAATTTGATTAAATAAATAAATAAATAAATAATTTTTACAACCCTTTATAAAAAATAGGAGGTGGTGCTTTGATTTAATGATTATGTTGGAGGAGGGAAGATTGCACCTTCAAAAGGTTCTGCAGGAAATAGGTTCCTTAAATCTATTTCAGGCTGGTTTCAGACTGGGATGTAGGAATGAAACAGCATTGGTTACACTTTTGAATAGGCTCAGGATGAGCGACTGCTTCCATTTTTGCCCCCTTGGTCTCTCAGCAGTCTTTGATTCCATCAACCATGGTATCCTAGTGACTGAGAATACACAGTATTGTAGTGGTGTACTTCCTTGCTCTAAACTAGTTCTAGTTAGTATTTGTAATGGTGAAGCCTCTAGGGTCATCTGTTGGCACTGAGTTAAATATAATTGTATGTCTACTGTATGTACACTGCCCAAAGCACAATTCGCAAGTGGGGCAGCTTATAAATTATCTAAATCAGCAAATAAACAAATAAGCCTAAGGAAATCTAGATTTGTTTCCATCACAATAAACTGTAGCGTACATTCCAAAACAATAAAACATGGCTAGATTGATTAATATTAACCAAAGCTTAGCATGATTTCTAGATAAACTCTTTATGTTCTTTTCTGGTTTTCTTCAGAAAGCCCACCAGATGAGATGAATTAAATATAGTGTAGTGATTGGAGTTGTGGTTTAATCTTGCATTTCCTTCACAATTCCCCTCTGTCATGCAAGCACTTATTGTCTTTCCTAAAAATTAACAGCCTAATAAAGAGAGTTTATTAAGCTAATGTAATAGCAGCATTTTCTTTGAGGATTAAAACATTTCATTTTAATATTAAAAATTGAATTTCTATCATTACACATTATATACATTTTATTTAAATCAGCTTGAATACTGTCATTCCAAGCCTAATCGGGTATCTCACGAGAGATACATACGTTAAGCATTAGTTAAATTAGTTTTTAGGTTCTATCTCATACCAATATACGATAATTAAAATTTAAAATAATACCACATTGAAATGACATGTTATAAAACATAATTATCTAAACTATAGGCATACACATGCGCACCCAGAATAATTTCATAAAAGTTACAGATCTGTTTATAGAAGATCAGAAACCATTATTAATATTGCAGTTTTATGCATTCTTATGCAGTAATCTCTGCTTACTTTATTGGAATGTTCACCCAGGGAGATGTATACAGAATTGTAGCCTTACTATTTCTGCTGTGAAAAATAACACTGCATAATATAATAACATCTATATTGTATCCAACATGTTGAAATAATTTAAATCCCTATAAAATATCACAATGTTTGCTGGGAGCTAAGAAGCATAGAAAACTAAAATAACCAAGGTAGACTTTTTGGTTTTTTAGTATTAACTCCTAATAAACTGGAATTTAAAAGATAATTTTGTGTTTTATTCTAAATTATAATGTTTTCAATAAAAAATTCCTGCTTGTATTTCCTGCTTGTAAGTTTTGTATTAATTAGGAAGGAAGGCCTCTGAAGGTACATTCTATATTATTCTTGTATAATGGGAAACATTATATTGCATAGTCCTGATATGTTTAAAGAGTGACCTTGCGTGCTAAGAGCAATTATACAAATTTTTATTGCTTGTTTGTAAAATTCCCTTTAGATTTATTGGAAATATATTTCTTAAAAATTCTCATCTAGCATGTTGTTGTCCTGAAATCTCTGGAGGGCACTCGGTTGCAGAAGCTGATGTGTGCTGTTGACCTTATACATATGATTGTGACCCTTTAGATATTGTATTCACATAGTGAAATAAAACCAAAACAATTTTCATAGTTTGTTCTACTGACTGCCAAAATTTATTACTGTAACATTTCTGGGTGTTTTCATACTAAATCATAAATACGAATCTGGAGTGTTTGTTATCAATAACAAATAATAACTCATCTATAAAAAGCACTCATTAGGAATTCCAGGCTGCAGAATTTTTTTTAAAAATATAACAGAACAGAATAGAAATACTTTATTTGGCCAAGTGTGATTAGACACACAAGGAATTTGTCTCCAGTGCATAAGCTCTCATTGTAAATGCAAAATCGCAAAATAGTAATAACAGTAATAACAAAGTCATAATAATCATAATAATGATACCAATAAGAGAAGGTAATGCAAAAGATGAGAAAGATAATAATAATACAGCTATACTACATAGGTAACTATACTTAAACATAAGACAGTACTGTGGGAATTAGCAGAGTGATGGCACAGAGAAAAAAAATTGTCTCTGTGTTTAGTTTTTTGGCATGCAATGCCCTGTAGCTGCATGCCGAGGGGAGGAGTTGAAACAATTTATGTCCAGGATGTACGGGGTCTGTAGATATTTTCTCAGCCATCTTTCTGACCCGTGGTTCTTAATGAAAGCAGGCTGATTGCAATGGTTTTTTCTGCAATCCTAACTATCTGTTGAAGTCTGTACCTGTCCTGTTTTGTTCCTGTACCAAACCAGACAGTTCTAGAAGTACAAATGGTAGACTCAAAAATTCCTTTGTAAAACTGTATCAACAGCTCCTGGGGAAGTCTGAATTTCCTGAGTTGATGCAGGAAGAGCATTCTTTGTTGTGCCTTTTTAATGATGGTTGTAATGTTAGGAGTCCATTTCAAATCCTGGGAGATTATAGAACTCCCAAATCCGAAGGACTCTGCTGTTGATCCTGTGTTGTATAATATAGTAAGAGGTGGTAGAATAGAGGGCTCCTCTAAAATCCACTTTCATCTCTACAGTTTTAAGCATGTTCAGCTTCAGATTGTTTTGGCTGCATCACAGGGCCGGTTCAATCTCTCATCTGTATGCAGACTCTTCACCATATTGAATGAGATCAATGACTGTTGTATCACCTGTAAACTTCAATACTTTTACCAGTACAGAATTTGCACAGATTGCCTCCTAATTTTAACTAGGTATGATTTAAGAAAAATTCCCAGTAGTTAATATAACTTTTAAGGGTAAATTGATTCATGAGATACCTAATGTTAACTGCTTTATTTACAATCACATTCTTTCACTGTGAGTTGTATTGTGTTGTGGGGGAGATGCTTGAAGGGAGGCTCAGACAATCTCATTGTACACATGTTGTACTTTGACAATAAAGGTTTGAATTGTATTAAGTAGCATACTTTTTCTGTTTGTTTTTACAATCATCTTTTAAAAGTCTTATTTGAAATACTGTTGTTGAAGTTGGAAAATGATTCCGATTCAAACAACCAATTTACAAATTTAAATTATTTTTTTCCTCAGTGAGCAAAGACAAATATTTGATTAGTAAAATTCATTTATAGGTATAGGTCTTCTTTAACCCAGAATTTCAGGCTATGCACTAATGCCCAGTTGTGAATGCTTAACTTCCATGAATTATGATACTGTAGTCTTAGATATAGATTACAGCATACCTAATTGGAGCTCTAAAATTCATAGATTATCATAATAGATATCCAGTTTTTAAAAATGTGATAAATATGCGTATATCCAATGGGATTCTAAGGCAAATGTGGGTTTCCATTCTCTGTTTCTACCCTTTGGTGGAATATTACAGAAATGAACACAATCTCTAGCTAACTTCAGGCATTTCCTAAAAACAGCAATGCTACAGTTAGTCTGGCTAGACTGGTTTCTTTGCCATACACCTGGTATATATCACTTTAAGAATAAATCATGCCTCATTAAATTACAATTAAATGAAATCATGATCATTTGTTTTTCTTGAAGAAGATGCTTTGCATATTGAAAGCCTAATTTGTTGCAGGTGAGAAAAAAATGAACAGATTATTTAGTATCACTTTATTTTTATTTTTATTTCATAATGCTGATTGTTGATTCATTTTTGTGTATATCAACTCAAATATGAATATAAACCAGGGCTCTCATGATACTTTGTTTTATCGACTTTGTTATCACTCTGTCATCTATTATCAGCACAGTCTGTCAGAGCAGTCTATTCAGAACTGCATTGTAATAGATTTCCATCCTGAGGCATTTTCTCATGAACAGACTCTTCACATTTCATTGCCACCTACTTTTTACCATTTTCAATGGTGTGCTGCAAATTTTTTCTCATTTTTTGTATTCTTTAAATATAAAGAGTTGCACAGGACACTTCTGAACTAGATATTTGAAGTGCTGCCTCTTGATAGCTTAACACAGTGAGAAGTATATGTGCATATAACCATTCTGCTCAGATTGCTTCAAAAGTGAGGTTTTACATAACCCTACTGATAAGACTGAACTGTTTTCCATAGATTTAGAGTAGTATTTGGCTCCGAGAAATTTATGACCAGCTTCATTAGTTTTCCACTGGTATTTCAATATTGCGGCTTCACTTAATACTTCATAAGGAAAGTGGATTCCTGGATCCTCCATGGGCTAAGCTAGGGCTGAGCGTCACACTCCACTCGCCCCCCCCAAAAAAAGCCATCACAGAGCCACAGCACCAAAAGCCCCCTGTGCTGAAAAAAAAAGTGAAAACCAGCTTCTAAGCCTCAGTGTGAAAATCCTCTTTGTGCTGTGAGTAGGGGAAGTTGGAAGCAGTCTCTTACCTTACTAAGGCTTGGGACTGGGAGAGACCAAGACTGGGTAGCTTGACTTGGAAAGGTTACTTGCGTAATGAATTGTTATTGTCAGTTAGGTTAATAGGACAGTGGGGAGTGTTGGTATTGCCATCACTAAATGATGCAGTCACATGCCACTAGAAAGAGTGCAGAGAAGAGCAACAAAGATGATTAGGGGACTGGAGGCTAAAACATATGAAGAACGGTTGCAGGAACTGGGTATGTCTAGTTTAATAAAAAGAAGGACTAGGGGAGACATGATAGCTGTGTTCCAATATCTCAGGGGTTGCCACAAAGAAGAGGGAGTCGGGCTGTTCTCCAAAGCACTTGAGGGTAGAACAAGAAGCAATGGGTGGAAACTGATCAAAGAAAGAAGCAACTTAGAACTAAGGAGAAATTTCCTGACAGTTAGAACAATTAATAAGTGGAACGACTTGCCTGCAGAAGTTGTGAATGCTCCAACACTGGAAATTTTTAAGAAAATGTTGGATAACCATCTGACTGAGATGGTGTAGGGTTTCCTGCCTGGGCAGGGGGTTGGACTAGAAGGCCTCCAAGGTCCCTTCCAACTCTGTTGTTATATTGTTATATTGTGTTTTACAACTGTATTGCTTAGCAATGGAAATTCAAGTCTCAATTTTGATCATAAGTCAAAAATTAGAAGATAATGGTAAATAAAGTCAACATAGTGATCTCTACAGAATTTCAGTTTGTTATTATACAAGTTTATTTACTGAAAGGAAACATTAACAATTAACCCAGTTAGTAGGCTTTCATACTATTGGATATTAGACCAAAATGAAATGAAATAGTTGTAATCTGTATTGTACATTGTCATTCAGCTCACAACAACTGGAAGTGGTCAAAGAAATCTGATTAATGATTTTTTTATATTCGAGAAATGGTAGTTGCTGGGTTACAACAGTAATAAGGGGCTACTACTTTTATATGTTATTTTGTTTGTGCATTGCCAAAGTTTCTGACTGGTAAGAAATAAGGCACTGGAGTAGATCTAGTCATAGCCCAACCAGTAAAGCTTTTGTGTTCTTGTTATTAATACTTTTCAAACTTGTTGTAAGAAACTAGTATACTTTTTGAGAGTCTTTTAACACAGGAAATTGATGTGATAATACTTTCGAAGTATATCTGAATTATCTGTTTTTAACATGCAGGTTTTATGTTAATCTATATGCAACTGCTTAACTGAGTTATTACTTTGCTTTTTAAGCATGAAAAAAATAGTATTATCTAGTCCTATTGTTTACAAAAAATATTTATTTATTTATTTATTATTTATTAATGTTGTTTGCCACCCGATGAGTATCTGAAAAAGCAAAATCAATTGTTTAAAAAGCTATTCTTTGAGTTTAAAAGTTCATCCCAAGCTCAATAAATATTATAAAATAAAGCTAAAATATATACAATTGTATTAAATAGATATTAGGTTAACAGGTGTAGATTTATTTATGATCTCAGACCAAAAAAGCACAATTGAGAGTAATGGTTAAGGTATCTGGTAGTTAAAGTATCAGGCTAGAAACCAGGAGACTTTGAGTTCTAATCTCCCCTTTGGCATGAAAGCCAATTGGGTGACTTTAGGATAGTCACTCTCTCAGCCCATGTCATCAGGTTCCAATGACAAACTGTTTAGTCAATCCATCTCATAACCAAAGGATCAACATTTAGTTGATTTGAAAAAAGTGAACCTTGCCCTTACACAAAAACGCTAGGACGAACCCCTTTTCAAAAACACAAATATAGAATTTAACATACATTAAACATAAAAAGGGAAAACAGTTTTCTGAAACAATAACAAGAAAAGAATATCATCCAACTTTTTCAGGCCATAACTATTATAAGAAAATTGGCAATCTTTGTAGTGGTTGTCCAAGTTAGGTCTTGCAGAAGGAAGATTATAAAGTAAACTTTGGATTTATATCCATAAATGCCTTAGGTGATACCATGGGCAGTGTTACAATACACAGATTACAGTCTTTATCTCATAGCAGAAACACATAACAATAGTTTTGCAGGAGATTAAAATGTTTGCCTATGGCCCAGGGGTGAAATCTAAAAGTTTTCCCTACCAGTTCTGTGGGTGTGGCTTAATTGGTGGGCATGGCTTGGTAGTCAGGTGGCTGAATGGGCATGGCCAATAATAATAAATAATAAAAATAATAAAGTATACAAATTTGGGAGCGCACCAGTCTACCAATTGCCTTTTTTGGGGAGGCACCAGCCTACCTTCGTTAAAAATAGAGGCACCAGTCTACTAGCCGCCTGCAGCACTGATCGGCTGTAGTGCTGCCCTTTGAAGCGCCATGGCAGTCATTTAAGGCTGTTTGCAGCTACATCGTCTCCGAGAGCTTGAGGGACAGAGAAGAGGAACAGCGAGGCATGGGCGGTGGGTGGGCAGGGATTTTTGCTACCAGTTCTCTGAACTACCCACCCCCATCGCTACCGGATCACACGATCTGGTCCAAACTGGGAGTATTTCACCCCTGCTATGGCCCCCATAGTAGGAAGTGTGCTAATTCCAGCTAAAGTAAGAAGTCTAAGGTAGTGGTCAATTAATTGACTATAATTTTTTACTTAAAAAAAAAATCAAACTACAAAAGAGGGTTATTGTCAAGTCACTGCATTTTTGTACTTTATACTTACAGTGCCCATATGTCCTTTACTATAAAGGACAGTCCTTTGTTTCAGAAAACTGTTATTAAATTTAATCATTCATTTTATTGGTCTTGGATTTACATTTTCCTTTTTAGAGCAGAGTTATAAACAAATATGTTTATTTTTGTCAAATTCATATAGCCCTGAAGTGACTCCAGGGTGCTCCCAATACATGTAAACAAGGAATTAAAACATTTTACAAACCCATTAAAAACAATAAGAATACATAAAACAAGACTACAAGAAGGTAGCTATTACCCATAAGCAACCAATGTAGAGGTTGCCTATTACCAGAGGATTCTCAGGCTTCCTGAAGGCATATCCTTATGAACCTCTCAGATTTGCCCCCTTTTCAGGTTTGTCCTTTCTTTTTTCCAAGACAGTATGCCTACTATACTTATGCTTGGTTGTACTTTAAAATATTGACTTTTTTATGCATCTAATTTTATGCAGATTTAGAAGATTAATCAGTAGTCAGTAGTCAGATACATTTTATTCATGAATAAAAAAGCAGAAGCATGTAACTGATTTGAGGAAATATTTGTAACATATAATAAGCACCTGTGCCTGGAATAATTATTTCATATTTTGCATTGATTTGCTATGTATCTTAGCATATTCGTTAAGAATTGTATCCCTTCTTTTATACAGAAGCTCAAGGTGGTATACATACTGTTCCCTCCTATTTTTCCTCTCAACCACAATCCTGGAAAATTGATTAGGCTGAGGGAGAGTGATTGGTCCAACAAATTTTTTTAGTAGTCTTCTCTTTGTGATTCTAGTCTGCTTCTTCAAAGAAAAAGTTTCACTTTTTCATGTATGTATGAATTTCTCCTATTAAGTAATTGTGAGCATTTCCCCCATATATCTTGACCCAGGAAAATTTTATATATTGAAATAAACTTGGGGCACATTATTTCGCTATAAACTGTATTGAACTTTCCTGCCTAGAAACAATGCAGCAAATGATTTTCCCTTCTAAGAATGGTATTTCCGAGGAGTAGGCAATATGTTGAAGTTCTTTGCAGATAGAAGGAAGAAGAAGGAGGATGGACAAAGTACCGTAACATTTGGGTGGCAGTTGTACCATTTATTTGCAGCACAAGTAGGAGTTATTTTCTAGTTATGAATCTGGTAAAAGGAGGAAATTTTAGTAGGAATTCTCTAGGACAAAGGAACATGAAAGTACAGCAAACAATTAGAGATTCTGTTACTCAAAGACTAAAGTCTTAGTATCAGAGTAATCAGTAATTTTTATGTCCTATGTGCTCCATAACTTTTTATATTCTATGACTTTACTTGGTTTCTAAGTCTTTATACAGGCTATAGTACAACTGAACTGCTGACTTCTTTCATGTAAAAGACTCAAACAATCTAGATGTATTTGATGAATCTGACCATTGCCACCTGCTGACTTTTTAAACAAGACAGCAATTTCCAAATTAATTAATTTTAAAGTTGAATTATCTTAAGGATTTCTCATATTTGCAGCATTTTCCCCATTAGAAAGAATTGACAGTTTGCAGTGAATGAACTGTAACATCTGAACCTTGCCAAACATTTTTCTTCATAAGTCTCCTGAGCTGTTTAAATGTCTGAACTAAATTTACCAAACTTGGCAGATTCCTGAAGTTGAACAGAACTGCCAAGTGTTTGCAACCTCAAGCAGAAAAAGTGAGAACTCTAATAGTTTTTAGGCACCTGGCTATAATTGTAGTTTTATAATGGTGTCTTACTACTCACTTGCCTCTTTAGCAGATTTGTACTTGGGTTGTTCTTAAGTGAAAGGTAGAATTTAAATAGAATTGCTCTTAAATCAGCCATGGTCCCTAGAAAACAAGGTTTGTTTCTAGAAAACATTCCATGTGCTTTGACATCTGATGACAGGTCTCAACCCTGCAGCCTGGCCAATTACAACTAACACATTTTTTTTAAAAGACTTGGACTTTTTTTTAATTTTTTGAACCAGGGATTGCTATCAGAGATACTGCGTAAAGAAGAAGACCCTAGAACAGCTTCCCAATCCCTCCTGGTAAATCTGAGGGCAATGCAGAATTTCCTCAACCTACCTGAGACAGAGCGAGATCGTATATATCAGGATGAGAGAGAGAGGAGTATGAACTCCAATGTGAGCATGGTGTCTTCAGCTGCCAGCAGTCCAAGTTCCTCCAGAACCCCCCAGGTAAGGTTCAACCCTATTATAATTGCTTTCAGTGTTGTCCCCTCATACAGAAAACCTAAAGTCAGGCATCATACAAGATGGCTGGTTAGGGTTTTCCCAGACTGATATTAATTAGAAAAGAAAAGAAAAGACATTCTTAAATTCTTAGGGTTTTAAATTATAATACTTTAAATTAATAACTTTAAATTAATAATACTTCTGGGTTGAAACTAATATACTATTTTTTAAATAATGCTGCAAATATAAAGAATGAACATTCAATTAAATACATGAAAGAATTCAAATATCTACAGGGGAGGTTACATACCTTGGCTGTGATCTGAATCTGTTCAAATCAATGATGTACCCCTGGTCAGAGCCAGGCATGTTATTTTCTTTCAGGACCAATTGCCACTTCATTCTTCATGTGCCTGAACTTTTTCATAATTTTAGTTAGGGGTTGTACCTTTAATTTTATCCTATGGTTGTTTTCAGTTGCTTCAGTACCTCATCTTCTGGTTGGCAAATTGACCTCCAGGATGCATCCAGAAGTGCTAAAATAAAATTAAAAGGTTGTTAAGTTGATTGCAACTAACTAATAGAATAAAACCTTTCAAAATAAGTACTTGGACATGTTTAAGAGATTTCATTAAAGATACTTTAGAGGTCTGTATTTGGTTTCGGGATACGATTCAAAATGTAAGTGCTGATCTTTAACCTTCCAAATGGTTTTGAGTCATGAAAGTTTAATTGAACCTGTCCAGCAAGGCACACATGCCTGTTGAGTATGGTTAGATTTAACTGCTAATAGTTGTTGCCAAAAGTATGAACCATAATCTCTACTAGCAGAGAGCATGATAGGATGGTTAATGTTGTGTTTCCTCCCACAATTGTTGTTGGAGAAGGGAACCACTGAAAATTAATGTCTGAATCAAACTTTAGACACAGTATCTATTGTATTAGAGAAGACAGGGAGCACTCAGCTGGTATGAAATGGCTGACAGAACATAAATAAATACTTGAAGGATAGGGGATCAGTGTATGGATTAGCAAACCTATAACATTTTACTCTTTAGATAATTTTAAAAATATCCTATTTTTAAAAAAATTGGATCATAATGCTGAAGTTGGAAAAGGCTAAATGATTTTTATAGCTAAATCTATTCTATTCTATTTTAAACTATTCCATGCCATACCATTCTTCTGTTATCTTCTTTAAACAGGGTATATGTGTATGATTATATGTAATTTACATATGCATTCTTTTGAGCTTTTAGTTTTGTAAAAGATTGCTTTCTAAAGATTTTCCTTTTCTTCTTTTTCTTTATCTCCCCTTATTTGGCATAGTATAATTTTATATAGTATTATAATATATATTCTTTATGTTTTTGCTGTTTTTCCCATTCTATATAGTTTTTTTAAATAAAATAAACACCTTTTTCAAAGTACAGTATATTGTATTTTATATACTATATACATTATATAGTTGTACTACCATTTAATTTATCTATAATATTGTAAAAAGATTAAAATTTAAAAGATTAAATATGTACAAATATTTCTACATATTTCTCTAAATATACACATTTTGTATACATTTTACATGTTTTTTCAAGTAATTTTTACCTAAACAATGCACAAACCTCTCAAGCATATTATGTATTAAGATACATTTTATCTAATACATAGTTTTCTACTCATTTTTAAAGTGGAGAAGAGATAGGAGTTAGACAAAAAAAATGAATTATAAATTTAGCAGGGAAAATGAGTTCAGGAAAAACTCTCACTCTCATTTTACTGAGGATATTGTTATACTAATTTCTGGTGATGTTTCTAGAGATCACTTTATGTTTACTTAGAATTTGTGAGGTTACCAAAATGGGCAAGGCTGGGTGTACACATCTAACTCCTTTGGTGAAACTGAATATATGCAATATGTGAAAATTGGCATTTTTGACTGTTTTGCCTCACTCCCTGTACTTATTCTTCAATTATCAGTGTTCTTTGTTTCTTTTCTATCTTTAAGAACATTTGACTATAATCACAAGGCTTTACTCTTAGATTTTGATGGTGATTATGATTTTTCCTCCTCTTTTTTATGCCTCAGCCTTAGGCTAATAATTTCTAGAGCAAGATATAGCTAAAAGTTACAATATTTAACAGAAAAAAGTATAACATTACTAAAAAATAGAAGAGGGACAAAATTAACAGCAAAGATAAAATATAACTTAAGAGGGGCTTTTCTTTGTGTTGGAAAGATAACAAATGTTGATTGATTGAAAGATTTTATAAGTGCCTCTGGGCAGCTAACAATAACTCTGGGAGCCTTGTAATATTTGATATTTGGTTGGCCTCCCTATGGAAAACATAAGATGCCTGTAAATGAAAACTCATTTGGTCACCCTGGTAAGAGTCCAAGAAAATAACTATAACATTTATGCCAGTTCATTTGAACACTGGCAAGGAATTACATCCAAGATAGAGAAGTGAGTACGGTAAATTATCTAGAGAATGGAATAGACTTAGAAAAAAAAAATCTGCAATGTTATAAGCTACCTTCTGCTTCTGAAGCAGAGAAAAATTCCTATATGTTAACTTATTTTACAATGCATATATGATTTATTTTTGCCTAAATCATAGTACTGAGAAGAATAATTTAATGCTAGAAGAATGCTTTAAGAAATAGCCATGATAGGCAGACAGGAGAAAACATATTTGAAATGAAAGACAATTTTTCCCCTGATGCCAAAGTTAATCCTATATAAAAAATACTGTTTCCATAGATACCAATCTGTGATACAATTTTGCAGTATAGTAGATAATCTCAGAGTATCAAGAAATATAGTAAACGTTCATTTTCTCCTCCCTATTACATTGCTTTTTAAAAATTATAATTTTCCATTTGTAGCTTTCAAGCTGATCAAGTTATGTTTTGGAATGTATATTTGGTATGCCAAACTGATCAGAAAAAAAAGAGTCCAAATGTTTTGAGATGAATATGGCAATATTTAAATATGGGCTTCTGCTGCTTACTTTGTTCAAGGGATATTAGAAAAAAACCCAGATACCAGTATATAAATATATTTTATATATTTATATACTCCATTCTTGCATGTTTGCTCCATTTTATCTATTTGAAAAAATAAAACTTTATTGAAATAAAGTAATTATAAAAATACAAAGCAGCAACTTTAAACAATCTTGTTAACACACTAGAAAAAAGTGAATTTTCAAGCTCTTTTAATAATGCAATTTATAATCACAAATTTGGCTAAAATAAATTATTTATATTGTATGATAACAAGCTAGTGAAATTAGAACCCGGCAATCCTCCCTTTAGTTTTGTAATTTTAGTGCCATAATAAAGAAGATTCTGCTTCTTCAGGGCACAAATCATGGTGGAATAATTCAGAGCTTCTCCAAATTGACCAGAGAACACAGGTAAATATATTTCAAAATGGTTCCAATTCTATGTTTTTTTAATATACTGAATATATTCCTGAGACATTTATATTACAGCAACTTTTAAATCTGGGTTTGTCAAATACAAAGGCAAATGGGCCATAAACCTTGTTCTCAAATACAAGACAAAACCCCACTCTTCCTTTTTAATAATACCTTGTTAAGACATCTCTTTTTTTGTTAAAGATGATAAAATATTTAGCCCCGTTAAACTGTCAACTAATATAAAATGCTTACTCTGTATGCTATTCTAATGAATCAACATGGAGGAAATGCTATTACTTCTTTCAGTCTTTTTTATCCTTTTCTAACTTTTTGATTTAATATGTATTTTAATATCCTAAAACTTTGCTCAACAGAATAACAGAGTTGGAAGGGATCTTTGAAGTCTACTAGTCTAGTTTAAGTAGAGTCTTTGGTCATTATGTTATGTCTGCATGTTTCTTTAAATTGTCCTTGATTGAAATGACTGTTCAGCATAATTTATTAATTCCTGCAATAACTGATTTGACTTTTACTAGTAAAATTAGTAGCCACTGTAATGTGCAATAGATTTCTAGATTTTTGTGCAGCAAAATCCCATCTCAGTTCTTTTAGTAGATTTATCTGTGAGGGAAATATACTCTCATTAGTGTCGTTCAATTGTAGAAATCGATAGGAATCATTTATTTAAAAGGAATGTAATGGAATGTACGCAGCTGCAATGTGGGTTTATGAAGTCAATGGCAGCATATCAAGCACACTGGCAGGCATAGAGTTATTAAATCTTTTTTTCATACCCACTGATTTCCTAGGTGAAATTAGGTGACTATCTGGCGAGCATAATGATGGGAAACCATACATACTCAAATGACATACGTATAATTTTAATAAAGAATGAAAGAGACTTGTGGGAGTACATTAAATTGAGTAATAATTTATTATTTAGAGACCTCTATGCATTTACTCATTTTTTCTGGAAGAATTGGCTCTTCCTCTAAGGTATGATTTTTTTTGGGGGGGGGAGGGAGCAAAAATTCAAATATTCATATAGATAATATATTGTATTTGAGGACTAGCTGAATAAAATAATTGTTTAAACATTACTTCATCTGATTCATAATCTTTTAATTTTCTAGTATATTTTTGTGTGTGTGTTGAAAGTCAGAACAATTGAAGAATACTGTGTGTATGTTTGTAGAAAAAGAGAGTGAAAGAGAGTGCATACACATGCTTTGTATGTCCTATAGGAATGCCCTGCAATTATTTCCAATCACAATTAACCTGATTAGAATAATGGACAGGAAGTGTCCCTCTGTAGCTAATGCAGTTTGGCATCAGCTGACTGAAATCCTTTGATAATTTCTGCACAGATGGCTGGGCTGAAAGCAGCACTATTTTAATTATTATTTTCATGGTCTCTCGATAGGCCAAAACCTCAACACCGACAACAGACCTCCCCATTAAAGTGGACGGAGCCAACATCAACATCACAGCTGCCATTTATGACGAGATCCAACAGGAGATGAAAAGGGCCAAGGTGTCTCAGGCTTTGTTCGCCAAAGTAGCTGCCAACAAAAGTCAGGTGAGTAGGGGATTCTCTTTTAAGAGCAGGAATAACTTTGAGGTTGACACAGCCCTTCTACAGATAAAAATATACAATCTTTTCTTATTTGTGCTTTTGTTCCAGAATAATTTCTTTCTATAGATTTAAATAGACTGAATAGCTAAAACACATGGATCTTGTATAAAAAAGTAAAAAATAAACAAATCCAAAACTATAAAATAAGGACTTCTGAATGATGGTGTTTTTGTATGTTTGGTAGACACCTTAAAGAGTTATAATCACTGGTTCTTGGTTTTCAATGTTTTTTTCCTTTCAGTAAAAAGATGAAATGGAGCAATAATAAAACATAGAAAGTGAAAGTCACATTCTGATTTTAATAGAAATATTGTGAACCTACACATTAATAATGTTGGTTTGATTATAAAATAGATCAGAACCTTTCTTATATCCTTTTTCTTCTAACAGTTCATGTTTTCTGATACACCCCTTGCTTTTAGTTTTGCCTAAGGCTTAATATTCACAGAAAAGAAAAAAAATATGAGTGCAATATGAAATGCATAAAAGGAAAATGCCATGGACCCCTTTTACACACTGTTAAAAGAATAAAAATCTCACGTACCACATGGCAAAATATAATGAGAGCTGGAACTGTTAAACGAATAAAGCTGTTAAAAGCATAATGCCACTTGGCATAACTACTGTGCATTTAACGGTTTTCCACTGTGTAATAAATGACATATGTGATAAAAGTGCAGTAAAATAAAAACTGCACAATTGATTTTGCAAACGTGCCTTTCTGCCTCTTCTTTTTGCAATTTTTGTCATACACAAACACACATACACACTTAAGACAAGATAGTTTTTAATAAAGACTATTTAGCACAAACTGAATTACCAGACTGTTTTTGAGGTTTGGCTGGAAAATGCCTGGAATCTTGCTGTCATTTTATGCAGAAAAGTCCTGAAATAGAAATGTTCTAAGTCACTGAAAATAATTTGGGTATCTCAACAACTTCAATTAGTGTCAGTTGAATACTGAAATTCCAGAGGAATCACCCATGAGTTATTCTCTTTAACTAGAATATTTTAATTGTTCTTGATCTGAAAAAAAAAATAGTTTTGCCACATGTAGAATCAATAGAGAGAATTTAAAAAATGAGCAGCAAGGTTGATCAAATGTGTGAAAATAAATTTGCGGTGGTTGTGCCCTGGAAACTCTTCTTGCAAGAGAATATCTGAATATGTGCTTTTCATTTCACAGTTCTCTCAAGTAACCCTAATTTTCTTATACTTTTAACTCTTGATATATTGCAGTAACTGCAACGTTTGGTTTATGTTAGGAATAGGAAATGTATTCAGCTTCGATAACCAAATCAAAACCTAATATTATGAGCTTGGAGTTTCTGTTTGCATATCAAGCTCATTTATGAATATGTTTTCAAACTATTCTTGGTTGCCATGGTATCATTATTTTATAATATTGAGTTGTGGGGAAGCTAGGGCAAAATTTGAGAACTGTTGATGCTTTTAATGTTTATAGCCTAAGTGTCAAGATCCATTTACTTTTTAGAGTTTAAAGCCTAAAAAACATCTCAAACCTACTTTGTATGAATCTCTGGAAAATTAGTAACCACCACTTAGGCCTGTTTAAAAATATCTTGCTACCACAAGTGTTCTAATTAAATTATTATTGAGAGCCAACTCTTCGAATAATTCTACTGCTAGATCATATATGACTTACATAGTGTAATACTTTGCTTCCAGCTGTGTGCAGCTCTAGGCCTCTGGAGAAACTCACAAGTGGAGAGTGATATTACCAATATCAAGTGATTATCTATACTCTTCAGAATGGTATCCTGAGTAATTTATTCAGAACAGTAAGAAAGCACAGGTATTCATTACATGAAAAGGGCTTCTGCTGCTTGAAGTCTCATTTTGATAGGCTGCTGTTCATGAAAGAAATCTTTGCACAGAATGTGGTATGAAAATGACAGGTTTATTTAGTGATTTGGAAAATTGTTATTTCTATTTCTACTTTAAAAAACTGTTAGTGCCAATTTAAACTCATATATTGCATAAAACCTTTCTCTAGAAACCGAGATTTTAGATCCAAATTCAAATATAATCCAGATTATCATCATCCAAAACTAGCCAAGAAAAGACTCATTCTAAATAATATTCTCTGGCAATGATGTTAGAGATAGTAAGCAAAACATTAAAAGTGGCCCTGAATGTTTCAAATTATATTAAAAGCTATAAATGATTGCACTTAAGTTTGAAATCTTAAGTAGCTTTTTTGGAAAGGTGATCTCAAAATCGGCAATTTGTAGAATAGGCACAATAGGCCAATGTTATACCCTAACAGGCATATTTAGGAGGAGTTAGTTACAATAATCACAAAAGTTTTGATAGTTCTAAATCTGAAATGAGGATAACTAGAATAAAGGAAACATTATGCTGAACTTTAAGGGAGGTTGCAAGTTGTGTGAAATAACAAGAATCATAGTAACTGCTTGCTTCTGGAGAACAATTGAATTCACTTTTATTGATTCGTGTGATTCACTTATAAAGGAAAAGGTAATTCTTTAGGAGAAAATTCTGGTCTGGCAAATTGAAAGGTTTTTTGCAATGATTTACTCATAAAAAGGATACCCACTCCATTCAGTTCTTCCATATAGTTAACATTTCTAATAACAACTTTGAGACAGGGATTCTGAATATCTGAGAAAAATAAAGACCATCGGAAAAGATGTGAAGAGATCCAGTGCATTTGAGCTTCTTCTCAGCATAGGACTCAATGTTGTTGAGCCTCATGTATCCTGGTCTGTAAAATTCCATAGATAGGCTACCATTATTACTTGGGATCACATTTGGAATTTAAGAATACATAGGATTTTCCTTACCAAAGGCATTGCTACAAATACCAGGGCTACAAGGTGGTGTTTATTTTGGATCATGCCATGAAGAATTATAAAGTTAGTTCCCTGCCCTTTTTAGTGAAGATCTGTATATTATGGAAAATGGGAACTATGGCTTAAGTATACTAGCAGTACATGCTTTGTGTACTGATAAACTTGTTAATTTAAATAGTAATATATGCCATTATCAGAATTATAAACATGATTATTTAAAACGTTTGTTTACTTTTAGCTTTATTTTTGGTCTCTCTTCTCTCCTGACTTCCCCATTTTAAGAAAAAAGGCACATTTTTTTTTTAAGGGAGCACGCACTGTACTTTTTCTTTCTGTGCTCTTTTTGCTAAGCTTTGTGTGAACAAAAATTAATTTATTAAGTTTACTATGATCATGTGATAATTCTTGTCAAAGAAATCTTTAATTAGAATGAATGGTTCAAGTAAAGACTTGAAGGAGTAGTTTAGCAGAACTAACAAGTAAATTTCCACAAATAGTAAAGTTCAGCATACTGCAGTTCAAAACTAATCACTGTAAACTATAGAGATCACACATACTTGTCAAGATTCCATTAACATGCATTCAGAATTCAGTATTACAGTACAGCCACTCTTTTATCCATTCCACTTTCTTCACTAGTGTTTTTTTTTAAATCAGCAGGAGCTTTATTTTAATAGAAATGCAGTGGATTTGTAAAAAGACCTCTGTGAGTGAGTTACCAGTTCATACTTCTACCTGGCTAATTTCACGCTGCTGTAGATTTCCAAGCTGAACATTTCTTTTAGAAGTCTTTGCTTTGAGTACAATTAGAAAATAATTTTCTGTGGCTAATTTGACTAATAGCAGATTCCCAGTCTTTTAAGACATCTATCACACATTATAATTTTTCTCACAGATGCTGACATTTTTCTGCACTGAAGATGTGGGTGAGGAAATATCCTTTAACATATATTTTGAGTAGAGTTATTTTGAATCATTCTCACTAAAATCTCTTAATTTGCCATCTCACATATTTGCTGGAATGTTCCTGTCAATGCAGAAACATTCAAATCCTTCAAAAATTATAAACATCAAATTAAAATTAAATACTCAAGATATATATTTCCACACAGTAGTGAGAAGTGACCAGCAGTGCATCATTATGGATTACTATTAATTTTTGTTTAAAATGAACCACTTTCAGCTTCTTAGTATCTTGGAAATTACAAAAGTAAAACCTAGAGAATTCCAGTCTTTGTATGCTTTCCAATACCTAGTTTAAATTTCTTCTTTTTTGCATTAATTTGTCATTCTCAAAAAATGGTAATTTACATTATGAATGTATAAATATATTGGTGTTCTCAAGGAAGTTATAGTTTGTGATTCTACTGGTAGTGGTATATAACAGGTGTTGCAGATATCTGTTCTGCCATTACTCCTTAATCAAAAACTGTTTTAAGCCGTTTAAAAAGATTTAAAGAACTGTTTAAAATTCTTTCAACCACCTTTTTCATTTTCTAGCTTGTTTTAAATCTACGTACTTTTATTCCCAATGCAAATAATATGGGCTGGGGGAAAAAGATGGATATTAGCTAGGTAGTCCTTACTATCAGTTTTATCTCAATACTTTTATGCAAAATTTTGTGTCAGCATTTTAAACACAGAAGTCAGTTTTAGAATTTTCAGTTTCCTTTTGCTATAACCTCTCTGAATAAATCATACAACTATCTGAGGTTTTTTCAAACATAAAAACTTTCTGCCCTGCTTAATGTTTACAGAAATAAAGATCCTTAAAACAAATTAACAGCTTGTAACATCATACAGTATTTAGCATCTCAACACTATTTATTTACTTCTGACCTTTTGTATGCCACCTGTTCTCATGGATGGAGTAGCACATTCTTAGAAAATAAAAATGGTAGTTGGGTAATACAGTACATGAAGTTATATGCATCCCCCCCTTGAAAAAAAAAGAGATCAAGTTAAACTGCAGTGATGGAAAGTACACTAAGGAATTAAAAAGAGTGACAGACAAAAATCACATCAATATCCTATTGGGCAAATGAGTATTTGTTACTAGCCACACCTTAATATCAGAGAAATGCCCTTAACAACACTTTTATGTATGAGGTCACAGTTTGTTCTCAGAAATTAAAACATATGCTCATATGTTCCCTACCATAATATTATTGTGTTTCTCCAGTTGTACATAAAAAATATTGATTTTTCCCCTTGAGTAAGGCATAGTATAGTGCGCAGCCGAAAATGATTAAGGAAAAACACCTAATGATTCACACAAAAAGAACCAACAAAAGAAGCAGAAAACCTAGTTCTATTTTGCACCATGTAGTTGTTACAATTACGATAGGAAATCTTCGATAAATTTATAATGGAATTGTAAACTAGATAAAGACTGTGTAAATATATCCGTTGACTTCTCTTTGGATTCTATAAATCTGTGTGAACACACAAATTATACATGGAGTACCATATCATTTCTTATAATCAGAAAATGAGTATCCAGATGGACCTTATTTGTACCAGAATGAATAAGGCTATATTTCAGTGCTTGGGTTTAACAAAAATATCTATTCTCTTCACATGTGGCATCTTACGAAGCTTCTAAACATATGAGCTCTTTCAGTAACAACTCAAATATTTTGACTTCGGTTTTTAATGACTATTGCTGACCTAAATATTATAAAGTTTATAGTTAAAAAATATGATATATAATGTTCATTTCTTTACTCATCTGCCTTCCTTTACCTCTAGCGGCTTCCAAATCCACCATGTTTTGAGTGGTACTTGGGCTTATTAAGCAGGAAAATTGGAAATTTAACAAATGAATGCTATATTTTACTGTCAGATACATTTGATTAGGAGTCACAGTTCTTATAAAATATGACAGGAAAGCTTAATTGCCCAAGTTTTTAAATATAAGAAACAGTGAGATTCTCTGTCGATATTGACAAAATTGTGTACAAAAAAATTACAAGCTGAGTTTTTTGCAACCTCGTAACCGTACAAGCAACATGACTTTTATTTATGTATTTTTGTACTTCTTAAATTGAAATGTTTCCATAAATTACAGAAACAGATTTTGCCATTTGCTTAATTTTATTTTAATAGATAATCTGGTATCAGCATTTTTTTTTTGTTTACATTTATATCCCGCCCTTCTCCGAAGACTCAGGGCGGCTTACAGTGTGTAAGGCAATAGTCTCATTCTATTTGTATATTTACAAAGTCAACTTATTGCCCCCCCAACAATCTGGGTCTTCATTTTACCTACCTAATAAAGGATGGAAGGCTGAGTCAACCTTGGACCTGTTGGACTAGAACCTGCAGTAATTGCAGGCAGCTGTGTTTTAATAACAGGCTTCTTACAGCCTGAGCCACACTGCGGCCCTTATTAACTCCGTACTTTAAGGCAGTATATTTAGTACATTAGATTAAAACTGACTGAATTTGGTAGATATTAGGACTACTACACCCAACCTAACATATTTTCTGATTGCATGGACAACAGTTTCTTCCCATGAATTTTCCATTCTATCTTAATCAGTTTATTGTTGCAACTACTGGCCAGAATACAAGCATATTATGACCAGAATATGAAGCAATACTGATTTAAAATAGAGCTTCAGTATTTAACTTATTATTTATTTATTTATTTATTTATTTATTTATTTATTATTCACATTTTTATACCGCCCTTCTCCGAAGACTCAGGGCGGTGTACAGCAAATAAAACGACAATAATACAAAAAACCATTTAAAATACCATAACAAAATTAAAAATCTAATTAAACTGCTGTATACTTAAAACTATTAGATAAAAATACAAAGATAAAACCCCTGTTAAGAAACCCGCTAAAATCCCCAATTATTAAAATCAATCAATCAGGCCAGCCCCGCTTGGTGAAAAAAGAAAGTCTTGAGCTCGCGTTTAAAGGTCCGAAGATTAGGGAGAAGACAGAGTCCCACTGGCAGCTCATTCCACAGAGCCGGGGCCCCCACAGAGAACACTCTTCCCCTGGGGGCCACCAGCCGACATTGGTTGGCTGACGGCACCCTAAGGAGGCCCTCCCTGTGAGAGCGCACTGGACACACCGGACAATGGGAAGGAACTGGCGACAGCAGGCGGTCCCGTAAATATCCCGGTCCAATGCCATGGAGCGCTTTAAAGGTGATAACCAACACCTTGAAGCGTACCCGGAAGACCACCGGCAACCAATGCACATATATTATTAACAATAATAAATCTAATAAATAAAATCTAATAATAATAATAATATATATAAAAAGAGACCAAAATTAATCAGAAAGCAGACTTGAAAATTTTAAAAATGATTTTTAGATTTCAGTTTTAAAATTTTGATTTAGAAGATACATTCTCCTCTCACCATCCATGCCAGTATCTTTTGTATTGCTGCTGATTTGAACCAATATGCCATTGTAGACACAATTACGTATGAGAAAATTCTACTGAGCTCAGTGAGATTCATTTCTACATACAGTTGGGCTTTTGGCTGTTTTTAATCAGATGGTAGGCTTTCCCAACAGTGGGAAATGGATAAAGTGAGGAACAACAATTAAAAAAGTGTCCATAACATCTTCACTCGTGGTATAATATTGTTAGGAAGCATTCTGATTTTACCTTAAACATACTGGTGGATTCTTGAAGAGACAGTGTCCAGGGATATGTGGAAGATAATGCCTACACTGCATTCTATCTTATTTTCATTATAAAAGAGAGATTTCTAATTGTCAATTTCCTGCACCATTTTAAAATTAAAAATCTGGGATTGAACCTGGACTGGAGTAGCTTAATTTACATTAGTAAAGGAATGGGGTAACTCCTTCCCTTTATTTACTATTGAAAAATTCTGGTACATTGAACAAGCACCAGGTTTTAAAGAACTTTTTAAAAAAATTTCAGCCACCTTTTTTACTTTTTAGCTCAGGGGTAGTAAACCTTTTTATACCTACCACCCACTTTTGTATCTCTGTTAGTAGTAAAATTTTCTAACCACCCATCGGTTCCACAGTGATATGCCATGTACCATCATCTGTACATGCCTCTTGTGCATTGTGGATTGGGTTTGGGGGGGGTGCCAGCTACCAGCTCTGCTTGTCTGTTACAGCTGGGTGGTGTGGGGGGAGATGCGCGAGCTATTCTGAGATGAGGCTGTTTCGTTTGCAGTCGCACTATAGTGCCATTTAGTTTCACTTAGGTAACGTGAACTAAACTTATGCACAGGTGATACAAATAGTATATTTTCAGAAATTTAAATTGTCACGGGGAATTTTATGAAAACCTAATGAAAATGTTTTAAAATAATGCTATGATTTTTTTAAAAAAAGTCAATTAAATTAAAAAAAAGGAAAGTGCTTCAGTATCGGACAAAACCCCTACCGCCCACCATAAAAGTTGGAATGCCCACTAGTGGGTGGTAGGGACCAGGTTGACTACCACTGTTCTAGCTTGTTTTAAATCTACTCTTATTCCCAATACAAATAATATGAGCTGGGGGGGAAAAAGATGGATATTAGCCTGGTAGTCTTTAGTATCAGTCTTATCACAATACTTTTATTTAGGTGAAATTTAGTATCAGTCTCTTTTAACACAGAAGTCAGTTTTAGAATTTTCAGTTTCTCTTTGCTATAACCTCCCTGAATAAATCACACAACTACTTGAGGTTTTTTAAACATAAAAAGGAGTTTATTTATTAATAATTCATGAGTTCTCATAGAACATGCACGAAGCAACGGTGCTATTCAATAGAGAATACTGTCATCATCTGTCACTGTTTTATTTGACATTTACACTTTTTTTTGCAACATACTGAAAAACTTTCTCAGATAGCACAGTAAGATTATTTCAATAATAATAAAAAAACACTGCAGTGCACATTAAACTTCCCTCTTGATATAATTTCTTGGTACGGAATTGTGTGTCTTGGTTAGTGGTTCCATTATATAATGTTTTCAATAGTAGCCTCTCGTGGCACTTGAAACCTTTTTGGCTGATAAATATATGCTCCTGAATGGATGGTTGATAAAGTATTTGAATAAATAAGTTGAGAGCTTAAGTGAAAGATAGATCTGTTGAAGAAAAATATCCTAATAGCTTGTGAAAAAGAAGGTAGATAATAGCGTTTTCTGAAAGAAGTTGATATAAATGAATTGCCATTGTTGATGCCAAATAAATATTTAGGGAGGGAGTGCTACAGTGGTATAAAATTGAAAGCATGAAGAGAGCATTTAGCACAATAACAATTTAGAGTTAAGAGGGTTTAAGCAATTTCTTGCTAATATTAGGCTTATGAAAATCTTTCTGCTCTGTAGGTTAGTTATCATTTATAAAAATTGCAGAACCAGCTGATACATTCATAAGCTAATTATTGTAGCAGCTGGGTGTACATGGTGCAATATGTCTGAGGCTATGAAGTATCACTGATTTTTTTGGGTCCTGCTGTGATTTGTGTACATGCATGCCTAGGCTGTAGAAGACTAGATCCCTTAATCTGATCAGTCAAGCACACAGTTTCTGAGAAAACTGGATTTCTCTTTCCCTAAATAACAAGAACGGGCTTCACCTTCAGAATGAAGCTTTGCTAAATATGCCATTAGCGTATTTCCACTGGGGAATCAAGTCATTTTCTGGTGTCCTAAGGATGGGACCTTTGCCTGCTAACTTCCTATGCCAGAAATTAATCTGGTTTGCTCATGTCTTGCACGCATGGTCACATGGCAGTCTAGTTCATTCCTTAATAGTTTCATGGTCAAGACCTTGCAAGGTGCCAGGCAAATTGAACATGATGCTGCCTAAAGTATAATGACAGAGACACACCATCCATAATGAGACCTGTAGTGTCAAGCTAAGTGCTGGTAAGTGCAGATTATAGGAGTAGTTATCAATCAAATACAGCTGAGTGTTGCATGAAACATTCCAAGATCATAAGGAAGAGGAGAGAGATCATCTGTCACATCTCTCTTTTCAAGCTAAACATTTTGAAAAGGCAACAGCAACCTCAGGCCAGAAGATCTCAAGATCACTCAAAATACAGACTCAGAGCAGTTGTAGGATTTTTCTTAGCCTTTGTAAAAATATGAAAAAAGCAAAGACGGAAACCAAGTTTGAAGCCTCAGTTTTCCAAGGGAATGTGTTGAAGCCATACTTGTTCAAATAGTTTGTATGTATTCACGTAAAAAGTAAAAAGAATGCAGGAAGAAGTACTCCCCCCTTCCATGTTCTATTTTACATTTCAAAAAAAAAATCCCTTTGTATAGAAGGACCCCTGAGAAAACACTTTAGAGCTGAGAGTTTTAAAGATCTGTTTGCTTGTTGCTTTATTATTAAAGAGACATGGGATTTTGTGTGAGGAGATGAGAATGTGGGAGTCAACCATCACCTGATTCTGTGGTTAGCCATGTACCATACAGAATAGTAAATGCAGATATTTATTTCAAGTAAATGATTAGATATCTTCTTTTTATTTCCCACCACTCCTAGCTTATTGCAAGAAAAGATCAGGTCTGCACAACTGTGGCCTCTCACTTGTAAAAACAAGGCAGTGTTGTGTTACAGATTAGTTTATAAATCCCCCGTGGCTTCACAGTTCAGTGCCTACAGCTGCTGCAGATGGGCCTGGCTTTTTGTCTCTTCACTGTGCTGCAGCCGGCAGTTGAAGGAGAAAATGGAATGATCAGGTTATTAACATGTAGGCCGTGAGGAAGAGGCTGCACAATGAGAACAGCTGGTATGGCTGTCTTGGCTGATGCAGCGGAGATAATCAAATCTTGCTTTTCTTTCTTCTTTTTTTGGAGAGGGAGGTAAAGGCAGAAGATGCAGTGGAGAGTTAGGCAAATCATCACATGATATTATGGAGTTGTTAAGATTACAATGAAAAATATAAAAAACTAAAACAAACTTTAAGAACTAAAAGAATAAAAGGAAGAAATAAGAAAGTATAGGGGGAAAAAAGTAAAATAGAAAAGAAATGAAAATATAGTAAAGAAAAGAAATATATGAAGAAGTGACTTCTCTCTTCATCACAATAAGTATAAACAATTTTAGTAATTTATCACATTCTCTTAAAATACAACAAATTATCTCTTTCTTTCCGTATCTCAAATATTATCTTTAGAAAAAAATCCTTGATGTCTCCTGGTTCAGTACTGGTCAGCAAAAAGTCTATTAAGGCTTATCAGAGATATCACCATATATATTTTAACCTTGATCAAATAAACAACCTTTATATTCCTTCTTTTTATTACATCATTAGCCTATTTTCTAGATCAGATCCTATGATTTATATGATGAGTCAACATCATATTTTAAAATATTTGAAGATAGAGCTTGTATGGGTTCCATGTTTGTTTGTTTTATGCTATTGCTAAAATGCTAGGTAAATTCTGTGTCTTACTCTTGTGTCCTGCCAAGTTGTCACATTTCTTTACTTAATTTAAGCTATTTTTATCCCAGGTTTTATCAGGTATGGATAACATGATTAGGTATTAGAACTATTAGTCAAAGCCTGATAATAGTATAGAATAGAATAGAATAGAATTTTTTATTGGCCAAGTGTGATTGGACACACAAGGAATTTGTCTTGGTGCATATGCTCTCAGTGTACATAAAAGAAAAGATACGTTCATCAAGGTACAACATTTACAACACAATTGATGATCAATATATCAATATAAATCATAAGGATTGCCAGCAACAAGTTATAGTCATACAGTCATAAGTGGAAAGAGATTGACGATGGGAACTATGAAACGATTAATAGTAGTGCAGATTCAGTAAATAGTCTGACAGTGTTGAGGGAATTATTTGTTTAGCAGAGTGATGGCCTTCGGGAAAAAACTGTTCTTGTGTCTAGTTGTTCTGGTGTGCAGTGCTCTACAGCATCGTTTTGAGGGTAGGAGTTGAAACAGTTTATGTCCAGGATGCGAGGGATCTGCAAATATTTTCACGGCCCTCTTCTTGATTCGTGCAGTATACAGGTCCTCAATGGAAGGCAAGTTGGTAGCAATTATTTTTTCTGCAGTTCTAATTATCCTCTGAAGTCTGTGTTTTTCTTGTTGGGTTGCAGAACCGAACCAGACAGTTATAGAGGTGCAAATGACAGACTCAATAATTCCTCTGTAGAATTGGATCAGCAGCTCCTTGGGCAGTTTGAGCTTACTGAGTTGGCGCAGAAAGAACATTCTTTGTTGTCCTTTTTTAATGATGTTTTTGATGTTAGCTGTCCATTTGAGATCTTGCGATATGATAGAACCCAGAAATTTGAAGGTTTCTACTGTTGATACTGTGTTGTCAAGTATTGTGAGTACATCTTCCCAAGTATTGTAATAGTATTGAAGCCGGGAAGGGCGGGGCTGCGAACGGCGGCCATTTTATTATTCGGCCGGGCGGGAGCCGAGGAAGGAAACAGCGAGGCCTGGAGGAAGGAAACAGCGAGGCCTGGAGGAAGGACGCCGGCACCCAGAGGGCCTGCCAAGCGGTTTCGCCCCAGACCCGGTATGTCATCTCTCGGGCAGCCAGGGGAGAGGTCTGGGAGCCTCTTTGGACCCCCGGCTGCCGGGAACGAGGCCGGGGGATGGGCGAGCCGCGGATGGCGGCCTCTGGGCTACGGACGAGGCTGCGGCTTGGATTTGGTGGTTGGGGAAGCCGCAGCTGGGTTTCCGCTTCATCGCTTCATCGCTTCATCGCTTTCTGGCATCTGGCGCTTCGGATGTCTTCTGGGCCCTCCAGCTCTTCTTGATTTCCTGACCCCTTTGGACTTGGCGGAGGGGCCTAGGCTCTAGGGCCTAGGGTGAAGGGCTGTGATAGATCCTCTTGTGGCCCCACGGAGGTATCCTGGCCCAGCTTGGCCTGGTTAGGCCTAGCGGGGCCTGCTTCTTCTCGGACTGGGAGTTGCATTGTCATCTGCAATCATGGGCCAGCTGCATTTGTCACCTTGCATCTTATATGGCTGGCTGATGGTCATTTTTGGGACTGTTCGGGAAGGTGATTGGAGACCGAATGGGTATTGGGGCCCTACTTTGCAACATCTTATGAGGAAACATCCACTCTGGAAATATCGGTGACGCCACGAACGGGGGAGATGAATACCACCCCTATTAGGACGGATTTTAGGACTGAGCTTTTCGCAGAACCACAATCATTTTTTACTACCAGACTGCATCTGCGACTTATACCATCTTGTATCAGCTTTAAGCCAGCCACCATCTGAAGACATTTGGCAGATGGGTATCCACTGGACTTGGCATTACACCTTGCCACCCCAGACATTACTTTGCTACTTCACGCCGCCTGCTCTCTCCTGTGTATGCTTTTAACTTATTTATTTATGCGATATTCTGCCTTGAACTCTTGCGCCTGCGAGGTGCCCCCGCCGCAGGAATGGCCCAGATTATCAAGGGCCGGCCTCAATGACGGGTCTTGGGACCCACAGAGGTGGCATGCAAAAAAAGAGCCTGTGGGGTTTTAGATAGGGCTTTTTAAGGGGTGGAGGGTTAAGGCGGGCGTTGGGGGTAGCCCGTCGAGGGGAGCCAGTCCTGCGCCTGCTCGTGACGGTTTTTAATAGGTTCGGAGGTTAGGGGAGATTATGCCCTGTTGGTGAGGGCGGCCTGATTCCCACGGTAAGTGAGAGGGGCAGATATGGCGGAAGGGAGGATCATATCGTTTTGGGGGCGCGCACCGATGTTTGCAAGCGTCGCGCGCCCGATCCCCGCCCTTTTCCCGTTCCCGGATGGTCATGACCCCAGAGCCTGGGCCTCGGCTGATGTTATGCAACGACGGTCCGTAGTTAATAAGGCCCCTAGTATACGACCTTATTCAGGGGGCGCTGGACCTTATAGGCGCACGGAAACCTGGCTGGGCACTGAAGGTGTGCCCTTGTTGAGATGTGCCCGCCGGGTTTCCGTGCATTCCATCAGCCGAGGCCCAGGGTAGGGGTGGGGGTGGCGGTTGTGATTAGAGAAAGTCTAGAGCCGAGGAGACCACTGTACCTCAGATTGCCGGGTGCGAATCCTCTTGTGAGATGGGGCCATAGGTGCCAGATGGGTTTGCTGATCACGCACCTGGCTCCTTGCTGCGTGACAGCTGCCCTGCCCGAGCTCCTGGAGGTGCTGGCCGGGTGGCAGTTGAGACCCCAGACTTTTAGTCATGGGGACTTTAACTTGCCATCGTCCGCTCGCCATCGACGGCAGCTCGGGAGTTCATGGCTTCCATGACGGCCTTGGACCTGACCCAAGTAATTGATGGCCCTACTCACATTGGGGTGGCACCCTGGACCTGATTTTTGTCTCTGGTCAGTGGTTGAGAGATCTGGACTTAAAGGAAATAGTCATTGAACCTTTGTCATGGTCAGATCACTCTCTTCTTCGCCTGGACTTTCTGACCGCCATTCACCGCAGGGAGACGGAGCCGACACGTTGGTTCCGGCCCCAGGCGCCTGATGGACCCGGAGGGGTTCCGGACGGAGCTTGGGCCATTTCCTGAGGGTCTGGCTCACGGCTCGGCTGAGGAACTTGTTGCGGCCTGGGAACGGGCCGCGCGGGGCCTTAGACCGGTCGTGCCTTTGCGGCCTCTGACCCGGCGCAGGTCCCAACCGCCCTTGGTTCTCTGAGGAGCTGAGAGGGATGAAGCGCCGGAGAAGACGCCTAGAGAGTTCCTGGAGGTCTAGCCGCTCAGAAGCTGATCGGACACTAGTGAAGTCCTATACTAGGCTTACCTAGTGGCAATGAGGGAAGCGAGGCGTAGCTCGCCTCCTCCCTCATTGCATCGGCAGATAACCGCCCAGCCGCCCTGTTTGGGTGACCCGCCTCCTACACCAGGGGAGCGGATGACCCGCTGCAGGGACGTGCTGAGGAGTTTAACGTTATCTATACGATAAAATCGCTCAGCTTCGGGATGGTTTGGACCAAGATTGCGTGATACGGGTGAGACGGCTGAGGGTGGTCTTGGTGACATTTTATGGGATGAGTTTGACCCTGTCGCCCCGAGGACATGGACAGGTTGTTGGGGAGGCTGAATGCCACCACGTGTTTACTGGACCCGTGCCCCTCCTGGTTGGTGCTGGCCACGCAGGAGGTGACACGAGGCTGGCTCCAGGCGATTCTGGCGCTTCTTTGGTGGAGGGTGTCTTCCGCCGCCTTGAAAGAGGCGGTGGTGAGGCCCTCCTCAAGAAGCCTTCCTGACCCGCTGTTTTAGGTAATTATCGTCCGGTCTCCAACCCGCTCACGGCGAAGGTTGTAGAGAGTATGGTGGCATATCAGTTTCCTTGCACCTGGATGAAACTGTCTATCTAGACCTGCTCCAGTCCGGTTTCCGACCCGGTTACAGCACGGAGACGGCTTTGGTCGCGTTGGTGGATGATCTCTGAGGGCCAGGATAGGGGTTGTTCCTCTGCCCTGGTCCTATTAGACCTCTCAGCGGCTTTCGATACCATCGACCATGGTATCCTGCTGCGCCGTTGGAGGGATTGGGAGTGGAGGCACCGCTTATCGGTGGTTCTCCTCCTATCTCTCCGACCGTCGCAGTCGGTGTTGACAGGGGGCAGAGGTCGCCCCGAGGCGCCTCACTTGTGGGGTGCCGCAGGGTCGATCCTCTCGCCTTCTGTTCAACATCTATATGAAGCCGCTGGGTGAGATCATCAGTGGTTCGTGTGAGGTACCAGCTGTACGCGGATGACACCCAGCTGTACTTTTCCACACCGGACCACCCCAACGGTTATCAAGTGCTGTCCCGTGTCTGGAGGCCGACGGGTCTGGATGGGGAGAAACAGGCTCAAGCTCAATCCTCCAAGACAGAGTGGCTGTGGATGCCGGCATCCCGCACAGTCAGCTAACCGCAGCTGACCATCGGTGGCGAGTCATTGGCCCCGATGGAGAGGGTGCGCAACTTAGGCGCCTCCTGGATGAACGGCTGTCTCTAGAAGATCATTTGACAGCCGCTCCAGGAGAGCTTTTACCAGGTTCGCCTGGTGCGCCAGTTGCGCCTTTCTGGACCGGGAGGCCCTATGCACGGTCACCACGCCTCGTGACGCCTCGCCTGGATTACTGCAATGCCTCTACATGGGGCTCCCTTGAAGGGCATCCGGAGGCTACAGTTAGTCCAGAATGCGGCTGCGCTGGTGATAGATGGAGCCCCTCGTGGCTCCCGTGATAACACCCATCCTGCAGGCTGCACTGGCTACCTGTGGCTTCCGGTGCGCTTCAAGGTTTTGGTGACCACCTTTAAAGCGCTCCATGGCATAGGCCCGGGTTATTTACGGGACCGCCTCCTGCGACCAGATACCTCTCACCGACCCGTGCGCCCTCACAGAGAGGGACTCCTCAGGGTGCCGTCAGCTAGGCAGTGTCGTCTGGCGACGCCCAGGAAGGGCCTTCTGTGGGGCTCCCGCCTCTGGAACGAACTCCCCAGGACTCCGCCAACTTCCGGACCTTCAACCTTCCGTCATGAGCTCAAGACACATTTATTCATCTGTGCAGGACTGGCTTAGTTTTTTAGATTTTAAATTTAGAGGGGTTTTTAAATTGATTTTAATATCTATATTTTTACTTTTAATTAATTGGGCAGTAGAATAAGTTTTTTAATGATTGTTTTAATTTGTATATTGATGTTTTTATATGCCTGTGAACCGCCCTGAGTCCTTTGGGAGATAGGGCGGTATATAAATTCAAACAATAATAATAATAATAATAATAATAATAATAATAATAATAATAATAATAATAATAATAATAATAATAATAATAATAATAATAAGGTACATCTTCCCAATTTACTGTATATTTCAGAATGGGGAGGGAATTTAAAAGCAAGAGATTTTGTAAGTGAGGCTGGAAGGATGGATCTGGAGGAACTTTGAAGCTGAAGGGAAGTTTTCTTCCCAATGGAGAGCTTTAATCTGCCAGTGTGTCAGGATTATATATATACATACATACATACATACATACATACATACATACGTGTGTGTGTGTGTGTGTGTGTGTGTGTAGGTCTTGGCATTTTCAGGTCTTTTCCCGTGTAAGGTTGAGTGCTTCTCAAGCAAAGAGTGGTTGGAGCTGCCGTCTCTCTATAAATACTGGTGGGGAGGTGGGGAGTGTTGCTGTGAGCTGGTTGGTTGGCTGTGTGGTTGCATCTTGATTGGTAGATGGAGTGGGTGTTTGCAGATTGATCAAGGTGGGGAGTGTTGCTGTGAGCGGGTTGGTTGGCTCTGTGGTTGCATCCTGATTGGTAGATGGAGTGGGTGTTTGCAGATTGATTGGCTGTTTCGTAGCATCCTGTGTGGGTGTGGTCCTGGTCTTTTGTTCCTGAGCTTTGGTGTTGTGGCCTCTGAAGTTCTGTGATGTGATGTCTTGAGCAGATGGCTGTGATGCAGCATCCCAGGCCCTGGTTTGGCTCCGAGTCTGAGGTCCTGTCATGTGTTCCTGGTGTGTGTCAGCCTGCTTTGTGTGGGGATCGGAGGGGGGCGCAGCAGCCAGTGGTGTCAGCATGGTCTGGCTTCTGGATGATGGTTGTGTTTCGTCTGTGGGATGGGTTTGGGTTGAATCTGGTGAGGATGATTGGTGATGGTGTTGTGTGTTGTCCTGGGTCTGGAGTCAATTTTTGTGGCTGGGACTAGTTTGTTGACCAAGGCTGGTTTCCAGATGTCTGGTAGGCGGGAGGTGTCATCCCGTTTGTTCATATTGTACACATATATATATATATATATATATATATATATATATATATATATATATATATATATATATATATATATATATATATATATAGGTCTTTGGTTATTCGGTTTTCCCACGAAATTGGAAGTGTCTTATTCTGTTAAGTCTCATTCGTCATCTTCAGGCTTCAGCCGTGCTTCTGGGAGCAATGTGATTGCAGCTGTTTCTTCCTTTTAACTGCTAGTGGGGTTTGAACTGATTGGGTGGGAGCTTGGCTGTGCTCTGATTGGATGGGGTTTTTGTGCTCTGATTGTGTGTCCTGTTTGGGTGGGGCTTGTGCTCAGATTAGTCTGAGTTGCAGGATTTGAGCTGGTGAGCTGCACTGCTGCTGTTTGGCTTCGTGGTCGTGCTACATCTTCATAGTGGGTGTCAGTCTGCTGCATGAATGGATTGGAGGGTTTGAAATGGCTAATGTTGCAGCTGCGGTCTGGCTTCTGGTCCTTGGTCGTGCTTCCTGATCAGTGTGGGTTTGGGTCTGCTTTCTGGGTGGATGTGGTGGTGACATCCTGTGTGGACCTCGTGAGTGTGGGTCTGGTGTCATTCCTCGTTAGGGACTCGTTTGTCAATAAGGGCGGTTTCAAATGGCTGGTAGGCGGAGGTATCATCTCGTTGTTCATGCTGTGTGGGCGTTTATCTCGATGGCTTCTCTGATTATTCTGTTGTTAAAGTGTTCAGTTTTGGAGATAGTTCTGGTCTTTTAAAGTCAATATCGTGTCCTGTGGCTTTAAAGTGTTGGACCAGGAAGAAGTTGGTTCCTCTTTTGAATGAGTTCTTGTGTTCTTCAATGCACTTATTCTTCTGTTGGTTTGTCCAATGTATGTGGTGGGCTGCATGGGATTTCATATACTCCTTGATTTTCTAACTCAATTTTGTCTTTGGGGTTTCTAGGATGGTGGATATTTTTGGTTTGTGCAGAATGCTGTCTTGATGTTATGTTTGTGGAGGATCTTGCTGATTCTGTCTGTGGTGCCTTTTATATATGGGAGGAGGGCTGTGCCATTTTCTTGTTCTCTGTCTTGGGTTTTAGTGGGGGTTCTTTTGGATTAGTTTGGTAATCTTATTTCTCTGGAATCCATTGGATGTTAGTACGTTTGTGAGAGTGTGTAGTTCGGTTTTAGGTGTTGTCTCCAGCTTTTTTGTTCTAGAGATGAGTGTCTTGGCTACGGAGTTGATCTGTGCTGGTGGTGGTGTGAGTGCATGCAGATAGCGGTTTGTGTGTGTTTTCTGGTAGATGGTGTCCTAGGGAGCCATTGGGTTTCTTGTAGACTAAGACATCTAGGAAGGAAGTTGGTTGTTAACTTCTGTTTCCATGGTGAACTGTATTTTGGGGTGTAGGCTATTGAGGTGTGTGAGGAAGTTGTCAAGTTTTTCTTTCCCGTGTGGCCAGATTATGAAGGTGTTTACATCTGAGCCAGAGTTTGGGTTTGTGATCAGATTTTTCTAATGCTTGGGTTTCAAAGTGTTCCATGTAGAGGTTGGCAATGACAGGTGAGAGTGGTGATCCCATGGGTGCGCCTTCTATTTGTTTGTATTTTTGTCCGTTATAGATGAAGTATGTGTTGGATAGGCAGTGGTTGGTCAGATCTAGGATGTGCTTGGGGGGGGTTATATTTGTTTTGGATAGCTGTCAAGGCTTCTTTGATTGGCACTTGGGCGAAGAGGGATATGACATCAAAGCTCACGAGTAGGTCACTGGGCTGTAAGTTTTGTTTCTTTATGATCTCTATGAACTGGAATGAGTTTTTACGTGAGGCGATGGATTCTGCATAGGGCTGTAGTTGTTTACAGAAATTTGGCTAGGTTTTGTAGAGGTGAGCCTATGGAGCTGACTATGGGTCTGAGTGGGGTTCCTTCTTTGTGTATCTTGGGGAGGCCATAGAGCTTAGGGCATCTGGATGATTTCTCTCTGGGAATGATTCTTTGTTGGATTTCTTCGCTGATGGGGGAGGCTTTTATTTTGGATCTAGTGGTTTTTTCTAGGTAGGTGGTGGGGTCTGTTTTTAGGGGCTTGTATGCAGGGTCTTGGAGTAGGTTGGTTAATTTGGTTTGGTAGTCAGATGTGTTCATAACCACCGTGGTGTTGCCCTTGTCTGCTGGTAGAATTATTATGCTGGTATCTTTTTTCAGGTTAAGTAGTGCTGTTCCTCTTTGGGTAAATTGCTTTTGGGTGGCTTGCTGCTGCAGAGGATGTTGGTGATTTCGAGTCTGATTTTTTTAGCATCATCGGGGTTGATTTTGGTCAGGCTGGTTTCAACTCCGCATATAATGGTTTCAGTGGGGATGTATTTGGGAGTGACTGCAAAGTTGAATCCTTTGGAAAGGACATTGGTTTCAGCTTTGGTGAGGATCCTATCTGAGATGTTATGCACTGTTTGTTTCACTGTATGGCTGTGAGGAGGGAGGGGTTTGTTTCTGGCGTTCTTGTAGTCTTCGGAATTTGTTGGTGTGTGTGTCTGTCTTGAGAGTGGATTCCAGAGAAATAAGATTACCAAACTAATCCAAAAAGAACCCCCCACTAAAATCCAAGACAGAGAACAAGAAAATGGCACAGCCCTCCTCCCATATATAAAAGGCACCACAGACAGAATCAGCAAGATCCTCCACAAACATAACATCAAGACAGCATTCTGCACAAACCAAAAAATATCCACCATCCTAAGAAACCCCAAAGACAATATTGAGTTAGAAAATCAAGGAGTATATTTATTTATTTATTTTATTTATTAAATTTTTATACCGCCCTTCTCCCAAGGGACTCAGGGCGGTGTACAGCCAAAAGATAAAAAACATATACAATTAAAAATATACAATTAAAACAACAGTTTAAAACTGAGCATATTAGAAAAATGGCCAATTAAAAGATTTAAAATTTAAAATTACAAACCCTAAATTAATAAAACCCCGGTTAAAAAATTTAAAAATATTAAGCCAGTCCCGCTTGAATAAATAAATGCATTTTCAGCTCACGGCGAAAGGTCCGAAGATCAGGCAATTGACGTAATCCAGGGGGAAGTTCGTTCCAGAGCGTAGGAGCTCCCAAAGAGGAGGCCCTGCCCCTGGGGGCTGCCAGCCGACATTGTTTGGTGGATGGCACCCTGAGAAGACCCTCTCTGTTTGAGCGTACGGGTCGGTGGGAGGCATGAGGTAACAGCAGGCGATCCCGTAAGTACCCGGGCCCTAAGCCATGGAGCGCTTTGAAGGTGGTAACCAAAATCTTAAAGTGCACCCAAAAGACCACAGGAAGCCAGTGCAAGTCGCGCAGGATCGGTGTTACATGGGAGCAACGAGTTGCTCCCACTATTACCCGCGCAGCTGCATTCTGGACTAGCTGCAGCCTCCGGGTGCACTTCAAGGGCAGCCCCATGTAGAGAGCATTGCAATAATCCATATGGGAAGTGACAAGAGCATGCGTGACCGTGCTTAAGGCATCTCGGTCAAGGAAGGGGTACAACTGGCGAACCAAGCGTACTTGGTGAAAAGCCCTCCTGGAGACGGCCGCCAAATGATAGTCAAACGACAGCCACCCATCCAGGAGGACGCCCAAGTTGCGCACCCTTTCCATTGGAGCTATTCACACAGTCCCCCCAGCTCTGTACCGAGAAAATCCACAGCCACTCCGTCTTGGAGGGATTGAGCTTGAGTCTGTTTCTCCATCCTGACCAACGGCTTCCAGACACCGGGACAGCACTTCGACAGCTTCGTTGGGGTGGTCCGGGGTGGAAAAGTACAGCTGTGTATCATCAGAGTACAGGTGGTAACTCACCCCGAAACCACTGATGACCTCGCCCAACGGCTTCATATAGATGTTGAACAGGAGAGGCGAAAATGATCCAACAACAGGCACCACCATCTCTGCCCCTGTCAACACTGTGACCGTCGGAGAGATAGAGGAGAACCACCGATAAACGGTGCCTCCCACTCCAACCCTCCAACCGGTGCAGCAAGATACCATGGTCGATGGTATCGAAAGCCGCTGAGAGATCTAATAGACCAGGGCAGAGGAACAACCTATCCCTGGCCCTCCAGAGTCATCCACCAACACGACCAAAGCTGTCTCTGTACTATGACCCCAATTACTAACTCTAGATAGAGCCCATCCACACTAAACTCCAGAACAAAATTTCTACAACCTTCACCACAAAGTGAAGGTTGGAGACTGGACGGTAATTCCCCAAAATAGCTGGATCCAGGGAAGGCTTCTTGAGGAGGGGTCTCACCACCGCCTCTTTCAAGGCGGCGGGGAAAACCCCTTCCATCAAAGAAGCATTTATAATTCCCTGGAGCCAGCCTCGTGTCACCTCCTGAGTAGCCAGTACTAACCAGGAGGTACAAGGGTCCAGTAAACATGTGGTTGCATGTAACCTCCCCAGCAACCTGTCCACGTCCTCGAGAGCCACAGAATCAAACTCATCCCAAATAACCTCAACAAGACGAGGCTCTGTCATCCCGCTTGGATGATATGAAATCCCATGCACCGCCTGTCCCACCACATACATCGGACAAACCAACAGAAGAATAAGTGCACGCATTGAAGAACACAAGAACTCAATCAAAAAAGAGGAACCAACTTCTTCCCTGGTCCAACACCTTAAAGCCACAGGACACAATATTGACTTTAAAAAGACCAGAACTATCTCCAAAACTGAACACTTTAACAACAGAATAATCAGACAAGCCATCGAGATAGAAAAACGCCCACACAGCGTGAACAAACGAGATGATACCTCCCGCCTACCAGCAATTTGGAAACCCGCCCTTATTGACAAACGAGTCCTTAACACGAGGAATGACACCAGACCCACACTCACGAGGTCCACACAGGATGTCACCACCACACATCCACCCAGAAAGCAGACCCAAACCCACACTGATCAGGAAGCACGACCTAGGACCAGAAGCCAGACCGCAGCTGCAACATTAGCCATTTCAAACCCCTCCAATCCATACATACAGCAGACAGACACCCACTATGAAGATGTAGCACGACCACAAACACGAAGCCAAACAGCAGCAATGCAGCTCACCAGCTCAAATTCCCCTGCAACTCAGACTAATCTTTTTTTTTATTGAAAAAGTTTTAGAACAATTAAATTTTTTCCCCCCCTCCCTCCAAAACCCCTTCCATCAAAGAAGCATTTATAATTCCCTGGAGCCAGCCTCGTGTCACCTCCTGAGTAGCCAGTACTAACCAGGAGGTACAAGGGTCCAGTAAACATGTGGTTGCATGTAACCTCCCCAGCAACCTGTCCACGTCCTCGAGAGCCACAGAATCAAACTCATCCCAAATAACCTCAACAAGACGAGGCTCTGTCATCCCGCTTGGATGATATGAAATCCCATGCACCGCCTGTCCCACCACATACATCGGACAAACCAACAGAAGAATAAGTGCACGCATTGAAGAACACAAGAACTCAATCAAAAAAGAGGAACCAACTTCTTCCCTGGTCCAACACCTTAAAGCCACAGGACACAATATTGACTTTAAAAAGACCAGAACTATCTCCAAAACTGAACACTTTAACAACAGAATAATCAGACAAGCCATCGAGATAGAAAAACGCCCACACAGCGTGAACAAACGAGATGATACCTCCCGCCTACCAGCAATTTGGAAACCCGCCTTATTGACAAACGTCCTAACACGAGGAATGACACCAGACCCACACTCACGAGGTCCACACAGGATGTCACCACCACACATCCACCCAGAAAGCAGACCCAAACCCACACTGATCAGGAAGTACCAGGACCAGAAGCCAGACCGCAGCTGCAACATTAGCCATTTCAAACCCCTCCAATCCATACATACAGCAGACAGACACCCACTATGAAGATGTAGCACGACCACAAACACGAAGCCAAACAGCAGCAATGCAGCTCACCAGCTCAAATTCCCCTGCAACTCAGACTAATCTTTTTTTTTATTGAAAAAGTTTTAGAACAATTAAATTTTTTCCCCTCCCCCACCTTCCCCCCTCCCTCCAAAACCCCCTCCCCCCCGACTTTCCGGAGCAAACACAAGGTATAGTTCATTAAACAAACAGTCATACATTAAATTTTTAAAGTCTAACACAATTATAATCCTTCTCTCCCACATAACCTGACTTCTTCCATTAAAATCAAAAACAACATCCTTCATTCAAAGGCAATCCGAAATTTCTTAATCTGATATCTATTTTGAATATAATCAATCCAGTTCTTCCATTCATTTAAATATTTTTCTTGAGTACTGGCTTTCAAGAAGGCTGAAATTTTAGCTATCTCAGCCAAATTGGAAACTTTCAATATCCATTCTTCTATTGTGGGTAATTCTTTTTTCTTCCAATATTGTCCAATCAACAGTCTTGCTGCTGTTATTAAGTTCAAAATCAACTTAGTCTCAATCACTGTACAGTCCGTTGTTATTCAAAAGAAAAATTGCAAACTTTATCTTCTTCTTCAGAACATTCTGCATAATCCACCAGATTCTTATCCAGAAAGACTTAATTTTCTTACAAGTCCACCATACATGAAAATATGTAGCATCATCACAATTACATCCAGTACCTGATGAATTCATTCAGACCTTTAATTCTTATATACAAGACATTTTCATCCAATGATCTGACCAATATTGTTCCTCTGCCCTGGTCCTATTAGATCTCTCAGCGACTGATACCGCCGACCATGTGTCTTCTTGCCGGTTGGAGGGGTTGGGAGTGGGAGGCACCGTTTATCGGTGGTTCTCCTCCTATCTCTCCGACCGGTCTGGCTGATGTTGACAGGGGCAGAGATGACCGCGGCGCCTCGCAGTGGGGTGCCGCGAAGTCGATTCTCTCACCTCTCCTGTTCAACATCTATATGAATTTATCATCATTTTAATGATTACCACCTGTACGCTGATGATACGCAGCTGTACTTTTCCACCACCACCAAAATTCATTTGTCCTTGTCTAAGCCATTCTGATAGAAATAAAATCAATCCTCAAGATGAGTGGCTAATGCAAGATCATACCATTGCAGCTGCAGATTGTCAATATTATCCCCACACATGCAATACCTTATAACTTTACTATCATTTCTGTCTCCAATTTTCTAATTGGTCCGCAGTTCTCTTCCTTGACCATTTTTATGCATCATCGCCTTGTCACTTCTTGTTTGGATTATTGCAATGCTCTTCATCTGCCTCAAGTAAGGCTGCAGCTAGTCCAGAATGCAGCTTAAACTAGCACTCTTTATGTAACACCAATAGCTTGCACTCTTCCTTTCTTCCGCGCTTTAAGATTTTTCACCACCTTCAAAGCGCCCATCTTATTCTACACATTTTCACCAATCACCAACCTCACAGACAAAATGTTAAATCTTTCTATCTACGCTAAAATTCTCCATTATTTTGGACCTTTCTGAGCTGAAAACATTTATTTATTCAACTTATAATATTTTTAATAATATTTTTAATATTTTAAATTTTAACTTTTTATCATTATATGGTTTATAATTAAAATTTTAAACTTTAAATGTCCATTTTTTTCTAATATGTTCGGTTTTAAATTTCTAATTGTACATTTTTGTTTTTTTATCTTTCAAATCTGATCCTTTTAGAACTGTATAAAAATTTAATAAATAATAATAATAATAATCTCCAACATTTCGCTTGCATATCTGGATACATACATGATAATTTCTTAGGATCTAAATGCCATCTATAAAACATCTTATAAAAATTTTCCTTAAATTCTGCGCTATGAAATTTAACATTTCTAACCCAAATTTTTTCCCATGTTTCCAACATTATTGGTTCTTGAATATTCTGTGCCCATTTTATCATACAATCCTTTATTAAACTCTCAGAATCTATTTCATCAACACAGTATACAACTTTATATGCCCCTGGGTTTGATTTCTAATTTGTTTAACCAAATTTTCTTCATTTTGAATAATACCAATTTTCTGATCTTCTTCCATCTAGCCTTTAACTGTCCATATTGAAACCAAGTATAATTCCTCCTTCTTCTTTTAATGTACCCAAAGATTTTAATTGTAATTTCCTCTCATTGTAAAAGATCTTATAAGTAATCATTTCTTGTTCCTGTTCTATATTTATATTCTCTATCAGACTTGCCTAATTCTAATTTAACTTATAATAATATTTTTAATATTTTTAATATTTTAAATTTTAACTTTTATCATTATATGGTTTATAATTAAAATTTTAAACTTTAAATGAATATTTTTCTAATATGTTCGGTTTTAAATTGTTTTTTTAATTGTACATTTTTGTTTTTTATCTTATTCTAATCTAGTCCTTAGAAAATATAAAAATTTAATAAATAATAATAATAATAATAATCTCCAACATTTCGCTTGCATATCTGGATACATACATGATAATTTCTTAGGATCTAAATGCCATCTATAAAACATCTTATAAAAATTTTCCTTAAATTAGCGCTATAATTTAACATTTCTAACCCAAATTTTTCCCATGTTTCCAACATTATTGGTTCTTGAATATTCTGTGCCCATTTTATCATACAATTTTTATTAAATCTCTTTCAGAATCTATTTCATCAACACAGTATACAATCTCTTTATATGCCCCTGGGTTTGATTTCTAATTTGTTTAACCAAATTTTCTTCATTTTGAATAATACCAATTTTCTGATCTTCTTCCATCTAGCCTTTAACTGTCCATATTGAAACCAAGTATAATTCCTCCTTCTTCTTTTAATGTACCCAAAGATTTTAATTGTAATTTCTCTCATTGTATAAAAGATCTTATAAGTAATCATTTCTTGTTCCTGTTCTATATTTATTTCTATATCCAGGACTTGCTTCATAATTTTATAATTTAACTTATAATATTTTTCCAGACACGCAGAAGAGAAATTCTCAACACATGATTCTTAAATTTATCACTATTACTTTTTAACAAAAACAAAACAAAAGAAATACATTTTCTTATTTAAAAAAATTCTTTATATATCCTCATGATTCAAAATCCTTATACATATCCTACTTGATAATTTGAACTCTCCTCTAAACACCGCTTTCATCACATCCCAAACAATTTCAAATTTAACCTCCCATTATCATTTAATCAACTTTCTCCAATTTTTAAGTATCCATTTTTATCCTTTTCATTTTTATACAATTTCTGTCCAATAGCTTCTTTTTTCTCAAAATTAAAATCTAAGTCCACCATAACTTCTGCATGATCAGAATCTTTAAAAATTCACATCTACCTTATCCACATTGTTCAACAAATCTTTAGAAAGAAAATATAATCAATTCTAGAATATGTATTATATATCTTAGAGAAAAAAGTGTATACTCTCTCAATTCCTTTAACCTCTCTCCAACATCAACCATGAAGCATCCACATATTTAAAATCCCCATTTTATTTGCTCTCCACAGTGGTGGGATTAGTACTGTCTATTTTATCTCTGATTAAATTAAACCCCAGCCACAATTACTTTCCTACACTTTCATTCTCCAAAATTTTGTTATTTTTCAAGAAATTTTGTTATTGGTAAATATAAATTAACAAGTGTCACTTTTTCCTCATTAAGATTTCCAACAATTATTACATATCTTCCATCTTCATCCAAAATTACCTTATGTTTTCAAAGTACACCCTATCTGATATCAGTGTTGCAACTCCTCTAGCTTTTGAAGTTCCAAATGCTTTTCATATATTTGCATACCTTTTATATACATTCTATTTGAATCTTCAGATTTCTGATGGGTTTCTTGTAAAATAAAATTTCTGTAAATCCTTTTAATCTTAAGCTCCAATCTTTCTTTAATCTGATTCCTGTATTCACATTCCATGACATTATTTTTATAACTCCCATTTAAAATATAATTTTTAATCCTATTGCATCTTCCTTTCTGTACCACCCAACAACATTAAACTACCATATAAACAACAATAAGCAAACAGAAAACAAAACAAAACAAATAATAAAATACAAACAATCTTCTTCCCCACATCCTCATCGGTATTATAAAGAGAATGGGACTGCCATGCACTTTTTTGGCTGTATTTAATTCATCACTCAAAAAAGATAGCATAACCCGATTCAGCTTCATATTTTCCAAGACTCTTATCTGCTTCTTCTCCTACTGTATCCTCACGACTCTTCTTCTGTTCAACCAACACAGGTGATATTTCTTCCTTTAATTTAGAGTCTTGCCTCCAATAGTTTTTCTTCTTCTGAGATTGATGTTTCCATTTATGTTCCACCCATCTGAAGCATTTGATCTTATCTCCATTAAATCCTCCATCTCAATCAGTCCAAGCTCTGTAATATAAAGCATCTATATCTGTGATTGTACCATCCTTCCTTTATAAAAATTTCAATTGTTGTGTCCCAATTGTATTTAATTCCATTATCTCTCAAAACTTTTGTAATTGGTTTTAAAAAATCTCCATGCCCTTTCTTCTCTTGACCAAGACTTGAATAGTCTTCCTTCAAACTCAAAGCATCTCCCAACCTCAACTTGGCCATAATAACTTATCACCAAGATTTATAACTGACAAGCACATTCCTGTTAGAACCATTTGCCTTCTATATCCAATTAAAAACACTTGCCAGGTCTGCTAATGTAACGTGTTATGATCAAATCATTAATCCATTTCAAAACCCGCTGTTTCAATTTATCTTTCTTCCAGATTCAATAACAAAATTATATTTCCTCATCTCTTCTTCCAAAAGACAAATTCTCTTATCTTGCTGCTCATTTTTATAAAATATTTTGCCAATTTGCCGATCTACTTTTGCCTCATGCACATGCATTGCATTTCATCTTTAATCATTATCATTTCCTCTTGTTTAGCAAAGTTATCATTCATATCTTGTTTAAATTTTCACTGGATGTCAGTTTTAAATGTCAAATTATCTATACGCCTGATAGTCCTGCTATTTTTCCCAATTTTATTTAAAGCTGCAGCAATTTGCTGGTTTCTGAAAGTTGTTGAGTCATTTTGAAAAAACCAAAAATTTCTCAAACTGATTCCATTTTCAAAGAGTCTTAGTGAAGATCAAAGGACACCAAAGAATTTTACAGATCTTGATGAAGATCAAGGCATAATCTTTTAAGAAAGCTTATTTGCTCTAGTAGCTTATCAGTAACTTATGAGTCATATTCACCCACAAAGAAACACAATTACCTCACAGCTTAATCAGCCATTTTTCTCCACGTCAAAAAGAAAAAAAAAAAAGCTAAACTTCAAAACAAAGTCCTTTTTGTTTTCTGTAATATAAAAGCTATTAATTTCCTCTCAGAAAAAATAATAATAAAAAAATTATCCACCTAATAAAATCTTCTTCAGATTTGCTGAATCCAAACAAGAAGGTAGTCAGTCCAGCACAAAAGATCGATTCAATTAAATTCTTCTCATTAGCAAATTCAGTCTTTGATATTCCTTAGCCTCAGCATTTAACACAGAACACGATAATTATAAAGGAAAGCAAAAGACAGCAGTTTATTCCAAACTCATCTTTCTGCCAGTTGTCATCAGAAAAACTAATTCAAGCAGTTTCAGATGACCTACCAGTTTTAAATTCAGTCTGTGGGCTATTAACACTTCCACTTCATGATTTATTAACTTTCATCCATAAGGCATTCAAATAAGCATTAATTCATAAATCTTCATTATTGTTGAAGTGAAGGAAAGGTCCTACCACGGTCATGAGTTATCTACTTTCTTTTTATCATACAATAAATATGCATGCCAACCATATAATAAATCATAACCTTCTATATTCAAAATCCTTTCCTCTCAAAATTAAACCCCACTTATTAAAGAACAACTGCTCATAATACTGTTTTTTAAATTAGGCATTTTAATCCTTTGTGTATCTTGCATTATTTTCATTTTGACTCTCGCTTTTTCCTTCCCATATAAATTATTAATCAACTGCCATTCTTCCAAATTTTGTCTTCTTAATTATTGGTATCATCTGAAACAAGAACAAGAATTTAGGCAAAACATTCATTTTATAGCTGCTATTCTAACAAAGAATGTAATTTTTTCCAAGTATTCATTTCCTTCTGAATTTTTTTCCATAACACATCATAATTATTCTTATACAATTTTACATTTGATGAATAAGAAAGATTCCTAAATATTTAACTTTACAATTTCAAATTGTTATTCTCAGTTTTTCTTTTTCTGGTTCAATCATATTTGGTTAACACTTTTGTTTTATTTTTGATCACTTAAACCCTGAGATTCCATATTGATTAATTACTTCCAACAAATATACTCAATTTATATTGATAAACAACCAAATCATCTGCAAATGCTCTAACTTTGTATTCATTTCTAATTCAATAATTCTATCTTTAACTCTTATCTTATCCAATAAATCTGACAAAATAAACAATAAAGGTGATAAGGAATCCTGCCTTTTTCTTTGAATTTTAAATTTTAAATTATCTGTCAAATACCATTAATTATTTGAGCTGTTTCTTAAATTGAACATAAAACCATTTAAATTGCATTTTGTCTGTTAATTTTAAATAAAAATTCAATGCAAGATCAAAAGCTTTCTTTGCATCCAAGAATATAAAAAGAATTTTTCTTTCCAAATATTCCAATAAATTCACTCTGATGTTGTTCTCATTTGTCTCCCTTTATAAAACCAGACTCAGTATGAATCTTTTGTTGTACAATTTTATTAACCTATTTGCCATTATTTTGAAAAATCTTATAATCATTATTCAAGATAAATATCTATAATTCCAGGCTTAGACAATTCTGATCCTCTTTGGTATCAATGAAATAAATAGTCTCATGATTATTCCTCCCATCAGTATCTGATTAAATAACTCAAGTGGACCAACTATCTCATCCTGTAATTTTTATAATACTGTAATCCATCTTATTTTATTTTTAATTGCTTTATTACCATAATTTCAGAATAATTCATTTCCCTTTTCATTAGTTAAATTTAACCTATATTCTTTCAAATATTTATCAATATCCATATTCAATATTGTATCTCTATATTATTTGATGAATTCTACCAACAGATTATTCTGTTCTATTAGATTTACTTTTGAAATCAACCATGTATCTTGCTCTTTATTAACATCAATTGGTTCTTATTTTTATCAGATGTACATAAGACAATGCCTCACATTTAATTGATTCTCTAGTTTCTGTTCAACATCTATAAATAGATCATATCTTGAGTTACCACTGTACGCTACAATATTTTATTTTAGAAAAATTGTTAATCTGTCTGTTTAAGCAATCTTAAAAATCAATTGTCCTCCAAAATTTATGCAATATTCATTCTGCAGAACTGTTAAATTATTATTAAAATATCAATTTATTCCTATAATGTCTTAAGATATTCAATTTTACCATTCGCTTTTCTAAATTCTTCCTTGATCATGCCTTGTGCAATTTCACTATTGCTTATTATTGTAATGCTCTCTATATGGGCTCCTTGAAGTGCACTCGGAGGCTTCAGTTAGTCCAGAATGCAGCGCGCTGGTGATAGAGGGAGCTCGCCAGTAGCTCCCACGTAACACCGCCTCCCGCGCAGACTGCACTGGCTACCTGTGGCCTTCGAGTGCACTTTAAGGTGTTGGTTACGACCTTTAAAGCGCCTCCATGGCTTAGGCCTGGGTACTTACGGGACCGCCTGCTGTTACCATGCCTCCCACCGACCAGCACGCTCACAGAGAGGGACTTCTCAGGGTGCCGTCCGCCAAGCAATGTCGGCTGGCGGCCCCCAGGGGAAGGTCCTTCTCTGTGGGGGCTCCCACACTTTGGAACGAACTTCCCCCGGGCTTACGCCAAATATCTGACCTTTGGACCTTCCGCCGCAAACTGAAGACACATCTTTTCATTCGCGCGGGGCTGGCTTAAATTTTAAATTTTAAATTACATAAATTTTATTGATTTTAAATTTTTTACTAATTTTAAATGGGGTTTTGGTTTTTATAAATTTTTAAAGTTCTAGGCTAATTATAATAAGTTTTTAAACTTGCATTTTAAATTGTATCTGTATTTATTTATTTATTAAATTTTTACTAATTTTAAATTTTAAATTTTAAAGTTCTAGGCTAATTATAATAAGTTTTTTAACTTGCATTTTAAATTGTATACTGTAGTGTCTGTATTTTATTGTTGCCTGTACACCGCCCTGAGTCCTTCGGGAGAAGGGCGGTATAAAAATCAAATAAATAATAATAATAATAATAATAATAATAATATAAATTTGTATAATATTCCAAGAAAGCTTTTTTAATTTTATCCTGTTGAAATCACATTTTACCCTTGTATTCAATTCTTTCAATAGTTCATGCTTTCTGTCTTTTCCTTAACATATAAGCCAACCACCTCCCTGATTTATTGGCATTACAAAAAGTATTATGTTTAGCATATTGTATATTGGTTGCCACCTGATCTGCCATTAACATATTAAATTGACTCTGTAATATCTTTATCGCCTCAGTAGTTTTTAAATCATGTGGATTATATACCAATAATTGTTGTTTCCTCTGAATTTCCTCTTCTAAATCCCTACGCTGTTTTTGTAATTTTCTCTTCTGTCTACTATTAATATATATCAAATTTCCTCTCATAAAGGCCTTGCTAGCGTGCCACACCATTTCTATCAAGTTCTTACCCAAATTATAATCAAAAATTCTTTCATTTGTTTTTTACATTGATTTACATTATCCTCATATCTAAACAAATTTTCATTTATTCTCCATGATCTTCTTCCACCTTCATATTGCAACTCCATCCATACCGGACTATGATCAGTTAAACACCTTGGAAATATCTTTGTTTTCCTAACCCTAGAAAGCAAGTCATTGGTAATTAATATAAAATCAATACGTGAAAAAGATTGATGCCTATCCGAAAAATAAGTATAATCTCTATCATCAAAATTCTGCCTTCTCCATATATCTTTCAACTCAAAATCTTCCATCAAATCAAAAAAAGATTTAGGCAATTTTGCATGCATAGGAATTTTCTTAGAAAGAGTTCTTTTATCTTTTCTAATGTCCATTACACCATTCCAATCCCTAATATAATAAATGTTTTATAGTCCCAAAAGTCAATTTTTCATGTAACAGTTTATAAAATTTTTCTTGTTGTTGATTAGGTGCATATATGCCAATCACAAGTGTCTTTTCCTTCTAAAATCAATTCAATAGCAATATATCTTCCTTGAATGTCCGTTTCAATTAATTTACTTGATATATTTTTCTTCAAATATATAACTATACCATTTTTCTTATTCGAGCAGAAGAAACAAAATGTTTACCTAATTTCAATTAATCAAATATTTCTGATCTGATAATTTTATGTGTCTCTTGCAAACATATCACATCATTTTTAGATTGTTTCAAATAATGGAATATTTTTCTTCTTTTCTGTGCTGAATTTAAACCATTAACATTCCATGTCAAAAATTTATTTGCCATCACTGACCTCTTGAAGCTTCTGAGCAATTAGCTGAAGACTCTCACTTTTGGCTTGGCTCCTCCCACAGCTTCAGTAGTAGAATCCGTTCCTGTCTTTGAAGTCGTTCCTCTATCTCCTTACGCCTAATAGCTCCTCTTGTCACTCTTTGTTCTTGAGATTGTTCTTGAGGTACTGACATCACAGGTGTAGTTTCAACTTCCCCACTCTGTTTTTCTTGAAGACTTTTATCCACTGTTTCTACATCCACTTTCAATACATTAAAAAGAAAATCTTTTGCTTTCAATTCAGTATCAATTCGATATCTCCTGCCTTGAAAAATACTGTTAAACCAATTGGAACCTCCCATCTATATTGAATCTGATGCTTCTTAAGCTCTTGTGTAAAAACCTAAAATCCTTCTATCCTTTAACATTTTAGCAGGGATCTCTTTCAAAACCAACACCTCCTGTTCTGCTATTTGCAATTTCTTTTGATATGTAGCTTGCAAAATCTGATTTCTTATTGTAGAAGTTAAAAAATAAATTACAATGTCTCTTGGGAGCTTTTTCTGCCTCGCTACCCAAGAATTAACCCTATATGCCTTATCAATTTGAAAATCAACTTCTCGAGGGTCCATTCCTAACATTTCAGCTAAGGCTTCTGATATAACTTTTTTAAGATCTTCTTCCTTCCGGTCTTGAAGACCCCTAATTCTCAAAGCCTTCTCCAACGCTCTATATTGCAATACCACCACATGGTCCTCATTTTTATCCACTTTATTTTGGAGCTCTCCAACTTTATTATCCAAATACTGATTTGCTTGACTAATTACTTCCACTTTATCCTCCATTACTTCCAAATTTTTTGCCAAACCTTGAAAAACCATCAATAAATCTTCTCTAATTTTTTTATTAGTCTCTTTAATTTCTTCCCTAAGTTGATCCTTCACACCATGAATATTATTCATAATTTCTTTAAATCGCTCTTCAGAAACTCTGTTCTGTTCCTTTAACATATCTTCCAAGTTAGTTTCAGACCCCCTTCTCGTCATGGGAGCTTTTGGTGGCTTAAAAGCCATTTTAATTTAAGTAAAGTCTCTAATTAGAATTGTAAAATCTCAAAGTCTCAAAAAGTCTCAAATTAAAGTTGTAAAATAAAAACTTTCACCTTGCTTCCTATGGAGAACTTCTATTCAGCCAAAATCCACAAAGACGAACTTCCTTTCTCTCACAATCAGTCTCCAATCCACTTCCTCTCAGATGACATTTCTTCCTTCACTAAGTTACACGACCACAAACACGAAGCCAAACAACAGCAATGCAGCTCACCAGCTCAAATCCCCCTGCAACTCAGACTAATCTGAGCACAACCAAGCCCCCACCAACACAGGACACACCCACATCCAATCAGAGCACAAAAAAACCCCCATCCAATCAGAGCACAGCCAAGCTCCCACCCAATCAGTTCAAACCCCCACTAGCAGTTAAAAAGGAAGAAACAGCTGCAATCACACATTGCTCCCAGAAGCACGAAGCTGAAGCCTGAAGATGACGAGTGAGACTTCGTCGAAACGTCGCCAAGACACTTCCAATTTTACGCGGGAGAAAACCCGAATAACCAAAGACCTACATACAAACACCCGCGAAAACCTCAGAAAACAAATATATATATATATATATATGTATGTATGTATGTATGTATGTATGTATGTATGTATGTATGTATGTAGGTGGGCATAAGTTGATAGCTCATTAATATACTATAATATTAAAGGAAGATACATTATTGTGAATGTGAAGAAAAAATAAATAAATACATAAAAGAGCCCTTACAATAAGGAGGATCTATGACACTGGATACCTGGTAATTAGTAGTAAGATATATTGTTTTTTTTGCCCCCATTCTTCAAGGTCTTCCTACCTTGGTTCCAAATTCTGTTCTGTTAGCATATTATTATTATTATTATTATTATTATTATTATTATTATTATTATTATTATTATTATTATTATTATTATTATTAATTAAATTTTTATACCGCCCTTCTCCCAAAGGACTCAGGGCGGTGTACAGCCAAAAATGTATCTTTTCTTTCACAATTACTGTATCTTTTCACAATTACTGTATCTTTTCTTTCACAATTACTGTAAAAATTATGAGATTTCCCCTTCTCCCATCTCAGAACACTAAAATTAGTTATATACATTGTAGTAAACAATCTGGAAAAAGTTGTTTTTCAGTAGCAGTCAAGGCTACTATTGAACTACAATATTACTGCTTAACAATGCATGCGTACTGGTATTTATTTATTTATTTATTTACTTATTTACTTTGCAGGGTTGGCTGTGTGAGTTGTTACGTTGGAAAGAAAACCCAAGCCCTGAAAATCGAACACTTTGGGAAAATCTGTGCACCATTCGGCGATTCCTGAATCTTCCCCAACACGAGAGGGATCTCATCTATGAAGAAGAATCTCGGCATCATCACAGCGAACGTATGCAGCATGTTGTCCAACTTACTCCTGAGCCTGTACAGGTCAGTGCTTTGGTTATCCAATTTAAATGTTTGTTTTGCTCTATTTTATGTATTTCAATTGATTTCTATTCCATCTGTCATCTGGGAACTCAAGATAGCCAACATAATATTCTTTTCTTCAGTTTCCCCCCTCAACAACAAATGTAGTTTAATCTAATGATGTAGATAGAACTGAGGAGGTGATTGGTCTGAAATTATTCAGTAGGTTTTCACAGCTGAGCCTGGATCTATGCTTGAATTTACCTTCTTTTAGTCTAACCTTCTATTTGGTGCATCATATTGCACACTACATTCTGAAATAATTAAGTATTAGAATAAAGAATGTGTTGAGAAAGAACCCTAAAAACAATAAAAATATAATAAAATCAGAAATATTTCTAAAACCAGAGAAACTTTTTCGATATCCTAGATTTAAATTCACATTATTAAAAATTGTATAACAATTTTAATTCAAGGACAAATTATTAGCTTTCAATGTATGTAGGCTCCATTGTAGCTGAAGTCATGTTTAGAGATAGAGTCTGTTTAGAAGCTGACCTGGATAATTTAGTCCACTTGGAAATCTCTTTAAATGCACAGCATTTTTGCATTTTGTCATGGTTTCTTGTGTTGCTTTTGCAAAATGATATTCTTGTATTTGTTAGCCAGTTACAGAGTCTTGAATAAATATATTTTTATTGATTGATGGCCTATTTATTATTTATTTATTATTTTATTTATTATTTCAATTTTTATACCGCCCTTCTCCTGAAGGACTCAGGGTGGTTTACAGCCAAGTAAAAAGTAATACAAAAATTAAGAACAATTTAAAAAAACTAATTTAAATAGGCCGAAATGCTAAAAATCTACTAAAACCCCATTAAAAACTAATTAAAGCTGTTAAAAAACTATTAGGCCAGTCCTGCCCGGTGAAATAAAAGAGTCTTCAGCTCACGCCGGAAGGCCCGGAGGTCAGGGAGTTGGCGCAACATTGGAGGTAGTTCGTTCCAGAGGGCTGGGGCCCCCACAGAGAAGGCCCTCCCCCCGGGGGTCGCCAGCCGACATTGTCTGGCCAACGGCACCCTGAGGAGACCCTCTCTATGGGAGTGCACTGGTCGATGGGAGGCCACCGGTGGCAGCAGGCAGTCCCGTAAATAGCCCGGTACTAAGCCTAAGCCTTTTCTTCCTATGAAGAAAAGGATCTAGAATGAGTTTATAGAATTTTGGACATTCTCCAACAACCTTGTCACAGTGTGTGTGTGTGTGTGTGTGTGTGTGTGTGTGTGTGTGTGTGTATGTGTGTGTATGTATATGTATGTATGTATGTATGTATGTATGTATGTATGTATATTTGTATGTATATGTATGTATATGTATGTATATGTATGTATGTGTGTGTGTGTGTATGTATATATATATAGGTCTTTGGTTGATTCGGGTTTCTCCGTGTAAAATTGAAGTGTCTTGGCGAGCCGACGAAACTCATTCGTCATCTTCAGGCTTCAGCTTTGTGCTTCTGGGAGCAATGTGTGATCGCAGCGTTTCTTCCTTTTAACTGCGATTTGAACTGATTGGGTTGCTCTGATTGGCTGGGGTGTGTCCCCAGCTCAAATCCTGCAACACAGACTAAACTGAGCACAAACAAGCCCCCACCAACACAGGACACACCCCCATCCAATTAGAGCACAAACCCCCATCCAATCAGAGCACAGCCAATCAGTTCAAATCCCCACTAGCAGTTAAAAGGAAGAAACAGCTGCGATCACACATTGCTCCCAGAAGCACTAAGTTGAAGCCTGAAGATGACGAATGAGACTTCGTCAAACGTCACCAAGACACTTCCAATTTTACACGGAGAAAACCCAACAACTAAAGACTGTATATATATATATATATATATATATATATATATATATATATATATATATATATATATATATATATATATATATATATATATATATATATATATAATGGTACTCTTGCATCAATCAATATGTACTGACTTTAAATATTGTAAGTGGTACATATGCATTAATAGGGTTGAATAGATATCTATATATTGTTCAATAAAATATGTCTCCCATCCTTTTTCTAATCTAATATTTTATAAGTAGTATTCTTAAATTAAACAACACGTATTTAAGATGGATGTTTCTGTGATTTCCTATCATCCATCCATCCATCCATCCATCCATCCATCCATCCATCCATCCATCCATCTATCTATCTATCTATCTATCTATCTATCTATCTATCTATCTATCTATCTATCTATCTATCTATCTATCATCATCTGCAACAATAAATAAAAATTATATAGGTGTAACCATGATATATAGACTGTAATTGCACTGCAATATGAATAATGCCTGTCAAACATGATCTTCCATTAACTTATTTGGAGATGTTCCAGAGGCTATTAATAACTATTTGCATAATGATAACTTAAAATAATAAAAATAAAATGCTTGATTTCAAGTGTCTTGCAACATTTCAAGTGATAAGTAATAATCTTATCTTTGCCTCATTTGCAACCAAATCGTAATACTATTCTTCAGTTGCATTCTCAGTGAATGATAAATTTAAATTAGTACATTACATGGAGAGATATTAAATATAACTACATTTTATTAGCTTAACCAAAATTAATAATAAAATCTAATTGTGAAAAAATATTTAATCTGAATATATCAAGGTTAGCCAAATAATTATTACTCCCCTTATTGTTTTATTTTGTATATTGTAAACTAAATGTGATAAATTCTTCCAACTTGCATAAAAAAGATAAAAGTGTTGACATAAATATACTGTATTTTATCTTCTAGATTTTATCATAGAAATAAGTGGTTTTCAAACTTTCAAATTGCGCAACCTTGTTAATTAAAAAATTCCTGGACTCTCTGATTAAAAGGCAAAACTCTAGTGATAGAAAAATGACTGTGTTCGAGTGAACCTCTTTTTTTAAACCCTCTGTCTTACATAAAACCCGAACACATTCTCATGAATCCTAGAGTTCCTTAGAACACATTTTTAAAAATCCTGATATTAATAACTTGGTATAGTGGTGAAGGTGCTGACCTAGAAACAAGGGGACTCTGAGTCTAGGCCTCCCTTAAAAATGAAAGTTGGGTGACCTTGGACCTTTCTGAGCCTAATCCATTTCACTAGGTGGTTGTTGTGGAAAAGAATGGAGACAGGAGCATTAGGTATGTTTCATGTCTTCAATTATTTTTTTCCTACTTAAAAAGTTGGATCGAAATCTGTCCTCCAACCGCAATTACGATTGTCAATTCCATTGTTAAGTGATGTGATTATAAAATGAAAACTCATGTGACCATGCCTGTCTTATGATGATGGTTCTGGCTGCGGTTGTTAAGTGACTTACTATGGGTCATTAAGCACAATGTCACAAAACTGTGACTTGCAACTTCTGGCTGGGAAGATGATAGATAGCAATGAGACCGCAATCATTGTAATGATTGCAATGCAATGCAATGACAGCAGGATAGACTCAAGATCATGTGAAGTGTCAGTACCCCTTTACAATGCCTTGGTAAGATCACACTTGGAATATTGCATCCAGTTTTGGTCGCTGCGATATAAAAAAGATGTTGAGATGCTAGAAAGAATGCAGAGAAGAGCAAAAAAAATGATTAGGGAACTGGACACTACAGCATATAAAGAACGGTTGCAGGAATTGGGTATGTCTACTTTAATGAAGAACTAGGGGTGACATAATTGCAGTGTTCCAATATTTATTATTTATTTATTTATTTATTTATTTATTTATTTATTTATTTATTTATTTATTTATTTATTTATTTATTTATTTATTTTATTAGATTTATAAACCGCCCTTCTCCCGAAGGACTCAGTACAGCCAAGATAAAAAGAGACAATATACAATTAAAAAATAAATTAAAAAACTTATTACACAGTGTGGCCAAAATTAAAATAATTAACATCTAAAAACCCCAGTTAAAACTAAAATTTAAAATTATAAACTAAACAATTAAGAAAGCCCCGCACGAACAAACAAGTATGTTTTCAGTTCGCGGCGAAAAGTCCAAAGGTCAGGTATTTGTCGTAAACCAGGGGGAAGTTCGTTCCAAAGAGTAGGGGCCCCCACAGAGAAGGCTCTTCCCCTGGGGGCCGCCAGCCGACATTGTCTGGCGGATGGCACCCTGAGAAGGCCCTCTCTATGGGAGCGTACGGGTCGGTGGGAGGCATGAGGTAACAGCATTTAAGGGGCTGCCACAAAGAAGAGGGGATCAACCGATTCTCTAAAGCTCCTGAGGGCAAGACAAGAAGGAATGGATAGAAACTAATCAAGGAGAGAACCAACCTAGAACTAAGGAGAAATTTCCTGACAATTAGAACAATTAATCAATAGGACTTGCCTTTAGAAGTTGTGGGGTCTCCATCACTGGAGTTTTTAAACAAGAGATTGGACAACCATAGATAGGGTTTTCTCTTGATCAGGGGGTTGGACTAAAAGACCTCCAAGGTCCCTTCCAACTGTATTGTTCTGTTATGTTCTTGGCTTGGTATGCCAGTTGTGATGATGTAACATGGGGACACTGCAATGGCCACAACTTCGAATGATTGCTGAACAAATGGTCAGTCAGCAAGGACTGCCTGTACACACGTGTGCATGTACATATACACACTCATACTGACACACACAATACTGTACTGTCCCGAAAGCTATTAAGGAAGAGAAAAGGGAATGCTCTGCCCAGAGTCACTTGCTTGTGACATGAGTGGCTCTGTAAGTTAGATAAATATGTAGATTGAGAGGGAAAAATTTATCACTGACTAGAAAGTTCCATTTTATTGGGACTTGGTGAATCAAGGCTTTGACTATCGAGTGTTGGTATGATTAAACCAGATACATTTTATAGTGAAAGGGCTATTTTGAAAAGCTCATGAAATCTTCGGTTCCGTTTTTTGTTAAACTATCGACCTGAATGTCCTAGGAAGGGGGAAAAAAACTGTAAGTGACACACAATCCTATTTTGTGGATCCCTATTTACAAATTATAGCCCTAACATTCAGTGGCCAAATGGCATATTATGGTAGTGTCATTTTTCTATTTAAAAGAAAAGAAAATAGCATTGCTAAACTTTTTAATCTTTCCCAAATCTTGCAAAAATATAGAAAAGTGGCTCAACATTTTAGTCTTTCCCCCCAAATAATCACATTGAATTATTGCTCTTTGGGATCAGTGGCATTAAAAAAATAATTAAAAGGATACAACCTCCTCCTATCATAAAAATAGTTATCACAATTTTGTTGTATATTAATTTATCACAAGATTAATAACAAAGTATTAATAACAAAGAAGGAAAAATCGTATTTGCATTATCAAATGCATTATCATTATCTATCTGCTTTTTAAACTTTTTATTTTAAGAAAAGAAAATTAATTGTATGCATAAACTGGCCAAATAGAGCAGTGGAAGTAAGAAATATTTCTGCAAAATTGGAGTTTCTATTGATGTCTGTATTTCCTTTATAATAATATTTTAAATGAGGAAATAGAGAGATCCAGTTTTGCAGAAAAAATTCTCACCAATATTTTATATTGGAAGTTAATGGAAAATATTAGGGCATATACATACAGAATAGAAGGGAAAACCCCCTGAAATTATCATTAAACATGAATCATAGCTATTTCCATTTCAAAATGGAAATAGCTATGAAAACCTTAAGATGCGGGGAATGTCAAAAGCATTCAGATAATGTAATATAAATTCATTTAAAGAAGAAAGTGAATTGTACAATTTTTGTAACATACTGAATGCATGGTAGACTTTTGCTAAAGAATGCAAATACTTTAAATAATGTAATTGTATTGGTTGCCTGCAAAGTACAATACAATATTGTTTGACTCAGGAAAACTGTATTGACAATCTTGAGTGATGTTAGCTAATACCGTACGTGCTTCTCTGTGTAATGTTGTAGAATCTATTTGCACAATATGAATTTGAGTTGATATGCTGAGTCAGTAAATATGTGCTAAAACAAAATCCTCTGTATATCTCACAACCTCATTATACTTATTCTCTGTCTTTCATCACAACATTTTGTTTGATAGTCTCTTCTGAAACAAAGTTCTTATTGATTTCTATTTTAGTCCACTGGCCTTGCAATCCTATGTCTCGCATTCTCTTCTCAATTCTGTTAAACAATTAGAAGAGCAACAAATACTGCTCTGTGATAATGTCATTCTCAGAAATTCTAAATATTTGATTTTGCAATAATTATTTTAAATTCCCCAATTGTTATGCCACAAAGTTTATTTTAGAAACTTTTTTTAAAAATATAAATGTCCTGCTACATCAATGGGTTCCATTTCTGATCCTTTTCTTGTTCTTTTAAAAATTATTCCGTGATGAATAATAATAATACAAAAACCCTCAGCAACAAGATGTTAATAAATAATTGCAGAGAGGGAAAAAATAGAGTGACATACAAATTTCGAATAATGAAGCAATGATTGTATTTATATGAGAATACGTATCAGTGTGCATATCTATTAGCACTGCATTTCTCTTAATAGGGTATGCCTAGTGCCAATCAAAATTATCTCAGTTGGTCACACAGAATTAATTTCCAGGATTCCTCCAAAAGAGCAGATTATCTAGACTTACTTAAGTCTGGTTTCAGGGCTGAGTTTGTAAATGAGACAACTATTTTATCAGGAATTTACATCAGTGTATTTTTCTTCCTTCATATTACTCTTTCTTCAATATTATGTAATATCTACATGAAACTAGTAAGAAAAATTAATCTAGAATTTGGGACTTTTCTTACCAGTATACATGTGACATGTAGTTTGATCTCACTTATTATAAGAATATATGATAATCTTCTGAAGCTGGATGAGGCTAATAAATTGAGAAGTCAGGCAAAACCCTGGATTCCCAGGAGTCAGATTCTGGAATTACAATTCTACCTGTTTGGGGTGAACTAGCTCTTCCCCTCTGAGAAACTGAATAATTTGGGATTCATTTTGCTACTTTTTCCTTAGGTGGTAGCTAATAGGTGCTACCTTCATTAGCACCTTCCTTCGGTGCTACCTTCATTGGTGTCTCTCTGCTGTTGTTACTTAGACCATAGTGTTCCATCTAGCCACAGTGACACATGTATTAGCTATTATTAGTTTGGAGTACTGCAGTGTATTGTGTTTTGCAAAGTTTTCAAAATCTGACACTGATCCAAATTGGTCCAAACTGTCAAGAAAGACAATACATTGGTTACTAGCTTGTTTCAAGATACAATTCAATCCAACCGTGGAATTATCCCCACAAAATGATTGGTTTGGGACAGGGGTAAAATCCAGCAGGTTCTGACAGATTCTGGAGAACTGGTACTGGAAATTTTGAGTAGTTCGAAGAACTGGTAGCAGAAATTTTGAGTAGTTGGGAGAACCGGCAAATACCACCTCTGGATTTTGCAATATCCTTCCCCCAGGAGTGGGGAGGATCACTAAAATGAGGACCCAGATTGTAGAGGGCAAATGCTTACATTGTGAACTGCCCAGAGAGTGCTGTAAAGCACTATGAGGTGGTATATAAGCTTAAAAGCTATTATTATTGCTAAAACTCTTTGGACAAGGCTGAAACTTTTACACAAGTGCCAGATAAGAAGACTGATAGGTAAGAAAGTGCCCCATTAGATACTGGGACAGATTTTTCAACTTTCTTGAATACATCTGGAAATGATGATATAGCCAGACAAAATCTGCAAAGAAGTCTGAACTTCTTGTTCAAGGACATATAGTCAGAAGGAACAGATTCAATATACTTATATGAAACACAACCTGAGGCATTGTGAAAATTGACATGGAAAATTTTTTCCCCAAATTTTCAAAGAGGAAAAAATCTGAGTGGCTTTCAGGCAAGCTATGATGAGTAAAGAAAGTCAGAAGATTAAAGCTTTGGGCAACAAAGAAGATCAAGATGAATATACAGAGAGACTTCCTGTGCCAGGCAAAGTAGACTGTTATTGTTTCTAAAAGAACTGAACATGGAAAACACTATGGATTATAGAATAGAGGAAGAGAAAACGATGCATATTCTCTCCATATCTGTTGAACTTATATAGAAAATGTAAGACTGGTAAGAGATAAGCTGGAATCAGAACACCAATAATAATTTGGAGATATCCAGATGAAAGCACTTGGTTAGTCAAAAGTGAAGATTTAGCATAATAATCACACAACTGAAAAGTTAAAAAAATATCTGTTAATACAATATTTAATGTTTATGTTGCTTAATGTCAGTATGCTTACTGAATATACCAGCTGATCACAAAAAAATGAAAATGGTCAATATTTGTTTTCCTGAATTAAAAAAACCCCAAGAATTATTTGTTTTTTTGGATTCAAGAATGAGAATGATCAGTTGCTGAAGAGAAATAAAAAAGAGATTGTTCCTAAGGAGGAAGGCAATTATAAAATTACAAAGGATATTTCTATGACAAAAAGGATAAATTGTAATTGAAACTATTGGTTTCCAGACAAATTCATTATCAAGCTAGATAACATCAGCAATATCAGCAGCCCATGGGGAAGTAGAGTTTGCTGGCTGTTTATATATGGTAGCATGCCTACTAGCTTTGATTGGGGTATATTTTCTTTTTTGATTGCTTTCTGAGTGGAGGATTGTTTCTTCATCGCTCTTGTTTATATGGTGCTCATTCCTTCTTATCTGCATTTTGTTTAATAGGTGTGTGATGAAGAATGATGTGATTAGTTCTGTTTGCCTCTTTCTTCCATTCAAAAGAGAGGTCAAAGAAAGGTTCTAGTGACTAGTCTAATCTCAAGTACAGAAATTCACTGAGTGACTCTGGACCAATCATTTTTTCTCAACCCCAGCTATGTCACAGGATTGTTACTGTGAGGAAAAATAGGAGGAAAATAGGAAGGAGGGACTTTGAATAAAAGGTGGGATATGAATTTAACAAAAAAGAAAAACAATAAATGTTTAACTTAACTTTCCTCCCAGCAGCATTGTGAGGATAGTGTGGTGATTCCAATGTCTTTTACCTCTTTGAACAGTTTAGGTGATATTCTAAAGATTAAAGAATTTGTTTTACATTCTTTTAATCTCCTAGAAATATATGGTTTATGTTGGATAGGTTTAGGCATGGGTGCAAAATATTTTAAGCTAGTCTATGAGAAGGGATGGGAGGGAACGGCTAAAAGATCTTGCCATATTAGCATGTATAATATGTATCAGTTTTTTAGAGAGATTTTTAGAGAGAAGACTTCTGACAATTATCTGACATATACAGATGTGTCTGTATGATCCGGAGTAAATAATCTAAAATTAAGCCCAAAATACATTCATTTCTTTTTTTTCAAGGAAATTGATACATTGTGTAAATGCCTGAGCTTCCAGATATATCATACAATGGACACAGTGCCTTAAAATACAATATTTAAATTCATGATGTTACTATTTTCCAGGCTACCCAAATTTACCCTTGAGAACCAAAATATTACAGAAATCCCAGCATGCTCTGTTTGTATTACAATTTATAAAACAGTTTTTGACTATACTGTGCAGGAAACTATTACATAGTTAAAACCTGGGGGAGGAGAGGAGGGAACTAGGCAACAGAATAAATTGCTAATTAAAGGCAGAGACGACAGTTATACATTTAGCTTAATATTGTCTAATATTTTCCAGTGTGTATGACTCATTCTTGAGAGTTAGGGAGATACAAATATCCTCTTTCTTTAGGAATATCTGTTATAAGTTCCATATTGCCTAACCTGATCCCTACCTTAAAAAAAATTAGATGCCTTCTCAAATACTGTTAATGTACCTTGCCCCACTGTGTCAAATATTGATTATAGTGTAGTGTATTTTTATCTTTAATGGGCTGGCCTAGTTTAAATTTTTTGAGAGTGAGTTTATTAGGCCTCAGAAGTTTATAATAATTTTAATATAGGAGATGCATAAAATCAAATATAACTCTCAAAAAATGATTGTCTTTTTGCTACAATTGAATTGCCAGATTTTGCAATTTGTTGCTTCACTATAAAGAAATATGTGCCTTTGTGGTTCACATTTAATGAATGTTTGACCACAGTATGTTTAGTAAGTATTAGGTGTACATTTTAGACAGTAAAGAGCTTAGAATATTTGTTCCTACAAGGCAAGCTTTTTACATATATTGACAAAAACAATAAGCTGCAAATCATAAGCACCAAGGCGCTCTATATATTTGATTTTGACACACTCAGTAGAGTTTGTTACGATAGTTATTACAATTGCAGTTGAAAGCCAGAAGTTTATTGTTGAAAGAAAACATAACTGTTTCTCCTTGGTATGGATATCAGTTGTTGCAAATTTTTATTAAGAATATGGATACAATTGTAGAATAACTCAGATGGAAGGGATACATCCTTAGTTATCTTTAATATTTTTATTATTTCACTATATTCAGAAAAAAATAAAATGTTTCTAGGCAAGAAATATTTTTTCATTTTTCAAATTGTTCCATATTTTCTGTGTTCTCTCACAGAGTTCACATACAGTTTCTGTGAGAGTTTTATGATATATTTAAATAAAATTCTGTGAAAGTTTTATGATAAATTTTCAATAATATTATTTTTCTCCAATTAGAGATATTGAGTGCAGAAACTATCATATTAAAGTTTATACCAGATACTATTAACCAATTCAAATGAAACAATATTGCTATAAGATTGTCTCTCATGCTGTTCTTTTATTCACTTAGTGAAGTGGTACGTGCTATGAATTAAAGACAGAGAAAGTAGCATAGAAAAATTGCATTTTCTCTTAAGGTTCCCCAAGTTTTCTCACATGATCTATTAGAATTTCCTCAAACTCTTCCTAGTGGATTGAATATATGTCAGAGGGTTTACAAATGTCACCTTTCACACCAAAGAGCATACAAGGAAAGTAAATACAGAATTTATACATATAGTTTTCCTTTTTTACTTTTTAGAAATACAGCCCTGAGCATTATGACTTGAGGTATGGATAAGACCACAGTTTAATTTTCACTATAAAGTGAAAATTTATAGTATTTCTTAATATATAGTTTAATAAAAATATATTTAGACAGGAATATTTTACAATAAAATAAGTTTGAAATAATGTATTTATGCAAATTTTAAATAAATATTCTGGATTGATACAAAATGGAAAAAATATGAATGAACACATCCTGGATATCTGTTTCTAGATTTAACATAAAACTAACTTATTTGGTTTCAGTTTCTCAACATCCATAGTCATTCATTTTTAGAAAACTAGTGGAAGCAAAAGTTGTACAGAATCAACAAGTCCAAACATAAATGAAGTAGCAGGTTTAAACAAGAAAAGCAAATATTTGCAAATATTTGAATCCTACTTTATTTTCCGAATGAGTCATAGCAGAATGAAAAAATAGAGGTTGGATTATATAGCTCTAGTACAGGTTAATCATATATTTTCTGGATGTTCCAAGGGAGATGGGGAAAATCAGACACAGTGTAAAGAACAAAATGATAAAAGTTTTTGCGGTAAGATGGATCATTATTTTACTGTGTTAGTAGTTAATGGTGGTTTTTTGTAAGTGTACATTTTATATAAAATCAGACTTCTTAATTTTTCTTAATTAGCATAGTTTGAATGCCTTAATAATTCAATAACATATTGGAATAGTTATTTATAATTGCTAGTGGAAGTTTACTGCTTTCTTTTAGAAGTATAAAACAGGAAAAGTACAATTTTACCAGATTTCTTTTTAATAAAACATGATTTTAAAATGCTAGATCTTTTCAACAGCTGTATTTTTATTGACTAGCACTATTTTTCTCTCCAATATGTCAGTGGAAAAAACTCCAAACTAATTGGAGTTGCTTCTTAATTGACGTGTACAATAAAAGTTTTTGGAGAAAGAGGGCATTTTACTTTGTGAAACAGAATTTTAAAATTTCTGTATTTTCTCTTTGGCATATGTTATCACTTGGAAAAAATATTCCTCAGGATGTTTTTCAATAGGATAGCATTCTGCTTTGAATTTAGAATTAATTTTGATTTTTGTCCCCCCAAGATTGCAATCTAACCTTTCAGTTGTCATTCACTATGTTTTTCAAAAGCATAATCTTGAGCACTTATTCCTTTTCTGTTTCCTCACAGATCAAGATTGCATACTACAGTCATGTCTGAAATGGGCTATATGTTATGAGAAAGGTGCTTCTATTTGCTTAGGCTTTTTATGCAGGTAGTATATTAAACATGAAAGTCAGGTTGCGGTAGTGGTTAAGGCATTATGCTAGAAACTGAGAATTCTAGTTCCATTTTAGGCTCAAACTGATCTGGGAGACCTTGGACCAGTCACTTTCTCGCAACCCTAGGAATCAGGCAAGGGCAAACCATTTCTGGGGTAAAAACTTGCAAAGAAAATTGCAAGGACTTTTCCAGGTAATCTTGGACCTAATTGAATGGAACAAAAAAAAATTAAATGTGTACAGAGCAGAGAATATTTATTTATTTTATTTATTTATTTTATTTGTCACAACATTATATATAAGCATAAGCATGAAATAACTATACGAAAAATAAGCATATATATAATCATAAGTATGTAATAACTACATGAAATTGGATATAATCAAAGGGAACATTTGGACAGGAACGGTAGGCACGTTGGTGCTCTTATGCCCTTACAGACCTCTTAGGAATGGGGTGAGGTCAATAGTAGATAGTTTTTGGTTAAAGCTTTGGGGATTTTGGTAAGAGATCACAGAGTGTGGTAGTATATTCCAGGCATTAACAACTCTGTTTCTGAAGTCATATTTTCTGCAGTCAAGATTGGAGCGATCCACATTAAGCTTAGATCTATTGTGTGCTCATGTATTGTTGTGATTGAAGCTGAAGTAGTCTTCAACAGGAAGGACGTTGTAACAGATGATTCTATGAGTTAAGATCAGGTCTTGTCGAAGGCGGCGGAGTTGTAAATTTTCTAAACCCAGGATTTCAAGTCTGGTGGCATAAGGTATTTTGTTGTATTCAGAGGAGTGGAGAACTCTTCTTGTAAAATATTTCTGGACATGCTCAATTGTATTAATGTCCGAAATGAGGTATGGGTTCCAAACAGGCGAGCTGTATTCAAGAATTGGTCTAGCAAATGTTTTATATGCTCTGGTTAGTAGTGTAGTGTTTCTGGAGAAGAAGCTGTGCAAGATTAAGTTTACAACTCTTAAAGCCTTTTTTGCGATGTAGTTGCAATGGTGTCAGGCTGTCTCTGATTATATTTAGGAAAGAAAACACCTTCACCTCATTTGGTAATGAAGAAAAGTACTTTTACTAAATACATCTTGACTACAGCCGGGTACAGTTGGATCTGAGACAAAATATGGCTAACATTCCATATCCCATCGTTAGTTCCTCCTCCCCCCAGAGGTCAGGCAGGTCTGGTCTAATGCCAGCTCCTTCTCGGGCCCCCATGGTAATCTTCTTCCGCAGGTCTCTGGCTGTAAATCATCTCAGGAATGCAATGTCCTTTGAAAGCCCGCGCTCTAACATTCCTACTGAATTCAAACCATCAATCTCCCCTCCCCTTGATCTCATGTCAGACGACACTCTTAAAGGGCCCTCTCTACTTAACCTGAATCCATGAACTATTTACATTACACATAAAACCCCATTGCAATTTAACTACTGAATATAAAGTGAACGAAAGGATGTGAGGATTGGAGTGGAGTCTGACAAGTGGGCTTTGGCACTTAGATCATTTGATATGAAAACTCCAAGTTCTTTAACGGGGTGGGGGTCATCTACAAGGTAATGTCCACCGAGCTTGTATTTAGTGTTCAGATTCTTTTTTCCAATGTGTAAGACGGAGCATTTGTTGATTGAGATTTGGAGTTGCCAAGTTTTTGACCATTCCGACACAAAGTCAAGGTCTTTTTTGAAGGGTAGCTGTATTGTTGGTAGTGTTAAATAGTTTAACATTGTCAGCAAAGAGAACACAATTACTTATAATATGGTCACAGAGATCATTAATGTATAATATGAAGAGTGTTGGTCCAAGAACGCTGCCTTGGGGAACGCTGCTATTGACAGGAACAGGATTTGATAGGGCACTGTCTATTTTGACCACTTGTTGTCTGTTTGATAGGAACGCTGTTATCCAATTGTGGAGGGGTCCAGAGATGCGGTACGATTTTAGTTTTAGGAGAAGTTTGTCATGTACCACAGGTCAAAAGCTTTACAGAAGTCTATGTAATACATTGTTCAGTGATAAACTTTGAACTTTGATTAATGAAGTACAGGACTTTCTTACTGGAAAAAAAACAAGAGAATAAAACCAGTATTAATCTACTTGTTGCAACAAGGAAGATAGCATGGCATTTTAGCAGGAGTATTTTATACTTCGCTGGTTTGTCTTTTGGCATTGCATAGAATGCCTGGAAATTGTGTGAAATGTTAAGCATTTTATACTTTGATGTCTCATTTTGGGCATTCTGTAGATTTCCTAGGCATTCTGTAAAATGCCTAATTTCACACATTTACATATGCACTATTTTCTATATAAAATTATATTGTATTATGTATATTTCTATATAAATATATATTGTATTATATAAAATAATTGTATTTGCTTTCATTGCTACGTTTTCTAATAGCTATAGTGCTGTAAGAAGCTGAACAAGTCATTGACTTTTGTGCTTTTTTTCAACTGTTAGTGATAAAATGAGCAAGAGCTAAGTTGCAGACTGCATAGAACAAAACTGCTTTCCCCATACATTTTGGTTGCCTAGGATTTTGTGGAATTTCATATAAGGCAGTACAAGTCATTCATTATAAATGTGGAAAACCATAAAAATAGGGTATATAATTTGAGATGGAGAAACTACTACTTTTGTTTACTGTAGAATTACAGCTATTCTGTCAGCAGAAAATTATTAGTTATTTTAGGTAATGAATACTTTTGTAAATGTATTGGATAACATTTACCTGTTTCAATTGAGTTCCATTCCAGTTTAGAAGCTGCACCTAAGAACAGATCTTTTATTTGGAAATATTAGAAATAGTCATACTCATTGCGTCAGCTTGTTTGACTTCAAACTTTTGATAAGCTGTTTGGGGTATATGTGCATGTGACTATATAAGAATATCAAGTTACATTTCTTTATTTGTGTGTGTGTATGTGGGGGACACAGTGGATTTTCTCCCTTTCTACTTCTATCTCAGGCATAATGGTAGTAACTGAAATTTAGAACATGTGCTCTTCCATAATTGTTCAGGAAATGCAGGACCTCTTGGCTGATTTTGTCATCTATTTGATAACTGTTGAACTATTTTGTTGCAGTTAATTACTTAACTCTAGCCAGACTTTGATTTTACAACCATGAGCTTACAGCAGTTTGCAGATCTTAAGATGCTACTTGATTACCCTTGAATGCCCATTAATGATTAAGAAAAGTTTACAAGAATAATTATTTGCTTATTTATGTCAACTGTTTATTGAACAACAAATGCCTTTAATTGATTAAAACACTTAAGAAAATATATGGTAATATTTCCATTTGTTCATTACAATGTGTTCATGAAAAGCCCTCCAACAGATAAGTGATAAATATTTATTAGTATTTATTTTTTATTTTCTCTTGTATTTTCATTTATACTAGCAACTAATTTTCTGTCACTTTGAAAGTAAAAAATATTTGCCTTCTGGGATTTAAAATTTGTAATAATCATCAATAAATATAACCAGTTCTGATAACATAACTGATTTCACTTGGCACTGTGACCTACACTCACTGCTGCTGCGGAAGCATAAATAATAATGGCCCTCCAAAGCTTAGTTCCTGTTTGCTAAATATACTTGGCTAGCTTTGCATTCCTTGGTGCCCAATCATTAATGCAATTGTCTTTGACAGCATTTAATTAAAATGCTTTTTCTATTAAATTCATAAATACTTTTCTTTTTATATTTTTTGAGACATTGAATGCCAAATATATGAACATCCCCTTAAATAATTCTCTCTTGTAAATTGTTAATTAATTCTAACTTAGTGTCTGCTTAATGTTGGTGGGAGAAATGAAAAATTAATACCCTGGAGTAAAATCAGCTTTTTCTTAGTAAATGTTTATGTTTGATATAGATAACTCTTTACCAAATTAAAAGAGCTAATTCCCAGACAGAGAGAGCTAATATGTGTGTGTTTTCATCTAAGTACCTCTAAATTTAGAGAGACAAAAAGGTGGCAGATGTGGCATGTAATATAGCTCACTTTAAAGGAGAACAATGCAGTTGAATTGTGTCAGTCTTTTTTAAAAAATCCTGAATTGTTTAAAGCCTCTTAGAAGATGGAAATATCATTGAAATAACATTCACACTAAAATCAGTGTGTTGTCTTTCAGGATCCCAGGTAAAATTAAATTTTAGCCTTCTTCCCATGGCTTACTTTTTCCACATCTGTGGGAATGCAGGGAAAGACTGACAACAACAGAACTGTGATAGCATGATGCATGCTCACTTTTTTTAAAAAAATTTTTTTTTATTGAGTATTTTACATTTTTAAAACCAAACACACAATAACAAAGGAAAACAAGAAAAAACAAACATACACTTACATCAAACGTTAAACTACAATACTAACAACAGATATATACAATTTTACAACTTTCAGCATCAACTTTGTCTTTACTCTTAACTTTTATCTTCCTGCTTCTTCTCTTTATTTTTAAATATTCATAATTAACCTTTTTGTAAGCAGGGTTATTATTTACATTTGTATCCTGTGTATTAATATCAAATTTCACTTTGTATTCTTATTTCTTAATTTGATTTCTGTTTTTCTAACCATGTATAAAACCTATTCCACACTTTGTAATAATCCGAGTCATCTTTTTCTTTGATCTCCATTATTAATTTGTCCATTTCAGCACATTCAAGGATTTTTTAAATGATTATTTCTTCCGATGGTGTATTGGTCGACTTCCGCATTTGCGCTACAGTGATTTTAGCCGCTGTTAGAATATGCAATATAATATAATACAAACTTTTTTCCATTTTTCTGTCAATCATTCCTAGGAGGTACATCTCTGGTTTAAAATCCATCCTTTGAAGTGTAATCTCTTCCAACCACCCTTTAATTTTATACCACAATTTCCTCACCTTAGGGCACATCCACCGCATGTGGTATATGTCCCTAGTTTTTGACCACATCTCCAACATTGGGGTGATAGGTTGGGGTACATTTTTGCCAATCTCGCAGGATGCATGCTCACTTTTCTCCTGTATTTGCATTGTATTCCATGTACTTCCAAACAGTTATACTTCCAAACAGCTTGCAGAGTGATCTTGCAATCCTTCTTTCATCATTCTGATGAAAGCAGCAAGATCCTGTACTCACTGCTGCTTTTCAGCCAGAGCTTTTGAATCATATTTAAAGATTCACTTCTAAAACCATAGAAGATTCTATATAACACTGTCAAACTATTTACTGAATCTGCACTACTATTAATCTTCTCATCGTTCCCATCACCAATCTCTTTCCACTTATGACTGTATGACTGTAACTTGTTGCTGGCAATCTTTATGATTTATATTGATATACTGACCATCAATTGTGTTGTAAATGTTGTACCTTGATGAACGCATCTTTTCTTTTATGTACACTGAGAGCATATGCACCAAGACAAATTCCTTGTGTGTCCAATCACACTTGGCCAATAAAATTCTATTCTATTCTATTCTATTCTATTCTATTCTATTCTATTCTATTCTATTCTATTCTATTCTATTCTATTCTATAAACTATTCTTTTTGAATTAGATAGTTCCTGAATTTACATAAACTCTAGAGTGCACGTGTGTCCTGAAAATCCAATGCTTAGATTGTAGAATGAGAAAGTAAGGGTTCACCTATTGTTCCTTTAAGTGAGGTGGAGCATTATTAATATATAAAATTAGTACATAGATTGTAGATGGTAAAGACAGATTTCAAAGGATAGTCCCAGACATATTTATTGGTCTGTGCATTTTAGATAAGTATGTGTATTTTTATAATTTCATTGTGTCTTAATACTGTATATGAGCATTTGTTGAGAGAAAGAGGGGGAGCAGAGATAATTTAGCATTAATAAATTATTGACAGTTTAATGTCTTGGCACCTGGTAACCTATAAAGTTTAATAAACAGGAAACTGCCTAATATGAGAGCAGTCAGTAGTATATTCAATCAGGACTCTGCAGTTAATTGCTAGTTGACCTTAGAGATTTCCTTTAGGAAACTATTTTCCCTTACCTGAGATGAAGGACAACTAATAAGGCATTTAATAATCAGGATATTATTGCTGAAATGTGAAAACTGGATGTGAAAATACAGTACAAACCCTTATATATAGTGCATAGGAAGTATTTTCTGGCAGAAGGAATGGTTATTTGAGAATGTTCATTACCCAAAAAGTGAAGCAGGAATAGAATTGCCAGATCTAGGTACTGAGAAAATTTCAGGTTGCCCTTGACTTTAACCATTCATTTAATGATGGTTTGGTGTTACGACAGCCTTGAAAAAAGTGACTTATGAAGTTATGACTATCACACCATCCCCATAATAATGTGATCACAATTTGAGTGTTTGGGAACCAGCTTGCATTTATGATGGTTACAACATCTTGCAGTCATATGATCATGTTTTGCAACCTTTCCATCCTTCTTCTGGCAAGCCAAGACAATTGGGGAAGCTGGATTCACTTAACAACCATGTGATTCTCTTAACGATAGTGATTTGTCTAACAATAATGATAAAAATGTTCATGAAATTGGGTCTAGTCCCATGATGACTTCCTTTACAACCAGACCAACTAATGACAGAAATACTGGTTCCAATTTTGATAAGTCAAGGACTGTATGTTACCTTCAGATTTTATATAAATTATATAGTCATCCAAAATTTTATTTCTTTTTGCTTGGGGCAGCTGTGTGAGGTTCCTGCTTGTTGCAGAGGCCATTTTGGGTGAGGTGAAGCTGCTTTTTCTTTGTGTGTGAGTCAGTTTTATTGTATTGTGTTGTGTGTGTGTAAAGTGTGAAAGTTGTTTTTTGGTACCTCTTATTATTTTGTGTACTTTGTTTATTATTTTTATTATTTATTGTTATTGGCCATGCCCACCCGGTCACCTGACCACCAAGCCATGCCTACCAATTAAGCCACGGCCATGGAACTGTTAGGGAAAATTTTTAGATTTCACCCCTTTTTGAGTGACTTCAGACCTTCCTTGTCTTTGAGTAGGGTAGAGGAAATGCAAGCAACTATATATTTTTGTGTCCTTTGGGGGAAAAAAGAATTCTTGAATAAGGTTACTAAAAGAGCTTTTGACTCACAGGATGATCCTGGACAGCCATTTGATTTAACATTGATGGTTCTTGTTGACTCTCAACTATTTTGCATCATTATGTTTCTTTTAACATTAGATACAACACAGCTTTTGTACAAGTCTAAAATATTTTTTCCTGATGGATAAGCCCAACTAACAGAAGGGGCATGATTCAATTGGAATTGTATGAATTTTACTTTGGAAGGAAGAATAAAGCATTAAAATGTGTCTGAAAGATGTTTAAAACTTTTAAAAAGTGTTTTCTGCAAATGCTATATATAGACATATTATTAAAAATGTGTGAACAGCAATATAGTTAAATAAACATTACTTATGGATTTCTCTTAATATAATTGAGTTATCATATGCAGTGGGATCAGGGAAAAATTAATCGGTGTTTTTTTCTACATTTCCATTCATCAATTGTACAAACTAGTAATAATTGTTTTTGTTAAAGTTTGTCTATATATAAGAATCAACACATGTTATCCAACAATATTAATATAGGTAAGTATTGCATGAATAACTCCTCTCCATTGAGATGTTACCTTTTTAATTATAATATGGACTCTTAAATGTCTCCAAGAGATTGATAAACAGACATGGGGAAAGAAGTAGTAAGTGTCAAGAGCAACAGAGAGTAGCTGAAATAGGAGCAAATCAAGAGTCAAACGTTGGAGGATAATTGGACCCAATAGGCATAATTGCTTATGCCTTTCAAGTTTTGCTCAGTGAAAAAGAAAAAGAAAAGTTAATAATTTCCATGGCCCAATATTCAGGGAAGTTTGTTTTTTGGTCCATTAAAGTATGGATTGCAGCCTGGATAATTATATTTGAATTGAATCAGACCTAGATTTACTACATCTGGGGTTCAGGATCAATAATATATGATACATAACATTTTCAAATAAAAAATAAGTTTTAATTAGACTTTATTTTCAAAAGCAAAGGTAGTATCTTTTTTCTTCTTCAGAGATTAAAAGGTTTTATTTGTGCAAATAAAGGGTGCCAGGAAAAAAAGGTAGCTATTTTGATATTAGAAAATATTCAAAACCCATTTTAGGCCAATGAAAGATAACAATATTCAGCGTGCCTCCTTCTTGACAACTCTTCAGTAGAGCAAGAGGTTAAACAAACCAAAGAGAAGAAGAGGAAAATAAAAGTGGGTGATTTTCAAGATATGGTTTTGAAATGGTAAGCATGGATAGATTATGGGCATTAAGTTAAATTCATATCTCATTTGTGATATGTGCAGATCAATTGAGAAATCTTCCAAGAGTTACTGGGATAAAGAGGCAAAGAAATACTGGTGAACCTAAGGAACAGTTCCTTTATATTTTTAGAAATGGGATTCAGTTATTTTATTTTTTCATTTCATCAGACATTGAAAGAGTCTAGCTACAAACTAAAACAATTTCAGCACTGGTATGCCTCTCTTTGATTTTATCTGCTTGAAGAGAAATTAGCACACTTATTGTCTCAATATAGGATTGATAGATATTTGCATAAAGAAAACACCTTTGTTGCTACACAGGGCTGGTCTGCTTTCTTGGCTTTGCTTCTGTGTTGGCAGTTTTGATTATATTTTGATCATGTGTACAATTCTCTTGTATAATCTTAAGTGTGTACTGAAATCAAGCCTTTGCTGTTTATGTGTAATTATTTGTGTATAGCTCTGCTAGTTCCTTAACAATCTATTTTTTATTTTATTTTACCAATTCAGATTGTTGACCTGATTAATTTAGGGTTGATTACTGCCCCAAAATCAGGCTTTAATTAGGCCACTGAATGTACATGTAATTTCTACCTTTGGCATGGTATCTTACAAGTGATATGACTTATCCAGAAAATTATCATGAGGACTCATCAGCATCTTCAGGAAGAATTGGGGGAGGGGAATAGAATGGTGAAAGCAAAAATAAGGTATCATAAGCCCTGCCTCTTTTATTTGTGCATTACAACATTAGACACTTGTACAAAAGGAGTAGATCTTGCAATGTGACACAACTTTCATCATTTTAATGAAACTATCGAGGTCCAAGGATGCCACTGTGGCCAGTCCAATGTTTCCTGCAAAGCATTTTCCCTAATCTTCAATTTCATTGTTTAAGAACAAAGGCTAAGATTAAATCTGAAATCAACTGAATAGAAAGTATGTACTCCTACACTAAGCTATGGTTCCCCTTTTGATATTGAGCAATGATTTTATTTGTTGTGATTCAAGTAGATAACATTTACAGAAAATTAATTGTATGCATTGAACATTCTAATATATAAAATTACCTACGAAAAGTGCTGATTTTTTAAAAAAAATATTGTTCAAAGGAAGCAACATTTTAAGAGGTGGGGCATTTTAAATAAATAATCCCAACACAGAAATCTTCCACTGATGAAATTAAATTTATTGTATGTCACACCTTAGTTGTTCAATTTTCTATGATACCAGTATTTGTTTTCTGAAGCAATTATTAAACTGTCTTTTAAAAGGCAATACATGAGAAATGCCAGTAGCATTTTAGTTACAATATTAAAGGAAAGTTATATCTATCTATCAGACTTCCTACTATTTTACAAGCTCATATTGATTTCTTTTGACACGGTCTTCATTTATTGAGTACTTTAACTCCCCTGCCCATAACAGTACATGCTGCTAGCAATTGTAAAAGGAAGCCAAGTTATATTAAACCTGCCTGAAGTCAAAATGTAATCTAACATCTGTAGTCTGTAATTTGTTATCACTTCATAGATAGGTTTTAGTTGCTGTTGTTGTTTAATAATGATTTGAATTTTCCTGAGAATGTAACTATAGGTTACTGTGTCGTTCAAAAAAGTGATGAAACTAAATCATAGTATTTAATCTTGTTTTATTGCATCACTGTGTAAAACCTTTGCTTCCAACTCCAAGAAAATAATCTTAGTATCCTTATGAAGTTCTTGATTATTAAGTCAAAAGACAAAGGGCAAAATCAACTTTAGCCACTTCTTGAAAGGAAAAACAAGCACAGGTGCAAGTGACCATACTGTGCAATGTCTTAGGAATGTTCAGGAATAGAGCTTTCTAGCTTTCTAGAGTCTTGGCAGGATTCTTCATCTAATAAATCAAATTTTGATCCTATTGCCCATACAGCCAAGTTACAATTACATTAAAAGTTGTAGAATATCTACCAAAATATTATTATTAGTATTATCTTCATTCTATAAATTGCTGGCTACAAATAAGCCATAATACAATTCTCCCTAAGATATGTTTATAGAGCTTTTAAATTTTTGTTTTGAGAATATCTGTAAACTGCAAAGTCTTCCCTAGCATTAAGGGAAAGTTGGAAATGGCAGCATTTAAAAGAACTAATCTTATTTATTTTTCTATTTAAAACATTCATATACTTTTTTCATAACAAATCTCAATCTGATTTAGCAACCAAATGTTAAAGCAATACTAAAGCACAGTAAGATAAAACAAGCAATCTAGAGCATGCCCACTATGAAATATAGGAAAAACTCTGTGTGTGTGTGTGCACGCCAGTGGTGGGATTCAACATTTTTTACTACAGGTTCTGTGGTCGTGGCTTGGTGGTCGTGGCTTGGTGGGCATGGCAGGGAAGGATACTGTAAAATCTCCATTCCCTCCCCACTCCAGGGGAAGGTTACTGCAAAATCCCTATTTTTTCCCTCCTGGGTTTCAGGAGGCAGAGAATAAATGGGGGCAGGGCCAGTCAGAGGTGGTATTTACCGGTTCTCCAAACTACTGAAAATTTCCACTACTGGTTCTCCAGAACTGATCAGAACTTGCTGAATACCACCTCTGGTGCACACGTGTACTTGTATGTACATACTGCTTCCATACCATCATGATTTTTTTTCAACTATTGTTCTGCTGTTGTTACTCAGAATTTTGAAAAGTCCAATAGCTTTTAATAAAAAATTAAAATCAACAGCTTCATTAATAGATATAGGAAAAGAATGAATTTAACCAGTAAGCCATATGTTTGTGAAAGGATTCTATTCCTCCTATGAAGATCTTTCTGCAGCTGGAGCAGGCACACAAAATAGATCTTCATTTCATTTTCATTCCAGTTACCACTTCATTCACCCCGTAGAAGTCATTCACAAAAAGTTTGACCTACTTTCAACCTTTTTTTTTTTTTGTAATTGTGGACCGTGCTTATTGAAAAAAAAAATTTTTTTCTCTACTTTCAAAATTTGGTAGCTATATGCTGACATGACATATAGAAGCAAAGCTAAAAGTTTCAGTCTTGTACAGACAACACAGTTTGAAAAAGTTAACCAGGTTAATTTTTTTTAAAAAAATATGGCAGTTTGTTAAAAGATAATGAAACTTAAAAAGCTAAGTGGTTAATCTTGATGCCAGAAAGGGGGGGAGGGGGGAGGAAGGAAGGGAGAGAGAGAGAGAGAGAGAGAGAGAGAGAGAGATTTAACTGGATGTATTTTCTTCTTCTTCTGTGCAAACGTGTCTGATTCTTGGAGACTAGAGAAGTCACTGCAGTTTTCTTGGCAAAGTTTTTCAGAAGCAATGTACCATTGCCTTCTTCCTAATATAGAAAAAGTGACTAGCTTAAGGTCAGCTAGCTGGCCTCGTAACTCAGGAGGTGACTAGAACTCATGGTCTCGGTTTCTTGATTCATGTTTTAACCACTACCCCAAACAGGGTCCCGGGTGTAATAGTTCTATATAATAATAAATATGGGTATTCACCAGTAATATTTTATGAAAAGAAGGAGATAAGGCTGTGAAAGATGGATTTTTAAGTATTTTTTAAAATAACATTCCTGCTCTCCTTTCTGTATGTTTCCTTTTCTCCCATCTAATCTATTAACAAGCCTGGCTAAATAGTGACTGACTTCAGTATATCCCATGAGAATGGGACTTACTTCATAAATGATTCATAGTGTCTATACAATCATTAAGGAACAAATGGAAATATGAAAGTTGTAGTAAAGTAGCTTTCATGTCATACTTACAAATAATAGTTACAGAAGTTACAGGGATTAATATGAACACACCTAATAAATTTTGTATTTATAAAGACATATGAGAACCAGTGGTGGGTTTCAAATTTTTTTTTACTACAGGTTCTGTGGATGTGGCTTGGTGAGCATGGCATGGCTTGGTGGGCATGGCAGGGGAAGGATACTGTAAAATCTCCATTCCCTCCCCACTCCAGGGGAAGGTTACTGCAAAATCCCCATTTCTTCCCGATCAGCTGGGACTTGGGAGGCAGAGAATAGATGGGGACAGGGCCAGTCAGAATTTTTACTACTGGTTCTCCGAATTACTCAAAATTTCCGCTACCGGTTCTCCAGAACTAGTCAGAACCTGCTAAAACCCACCTCTGATGAGAACTTAATATTTGTACAAAACAGTACAAATTCTTTTTAAAAAGGAATTAAGCAACCACATTGTAAAGCAAAGAATGAAGATATTTGGTGATGTAAACAATGTAAAAATGTGGCTCCTTTTTCCAGTCATCTAGGAGAGTTCATAAATGTAATAAAGCTAGTCTTTTTAAAGATTAGACTTGAGCCTAGAGGTGGTAAAATTTTGGTTAGATACTAACAGATTATATTGCAGGAAAGATATTAGAAAATATGTGGTTAGGAAGATTCTACTTGTTTCTTTTTCACACAACTTTTTAAGAGTGGAAGCAGACTATGCTGTGCAAATATCAACTCTTTGGTAAATATTTTTTATTAGCTATCAATAGCAGAGAAAATCAGTTATTGTGGATAAATAAATGGCAATGACTCCAGCTATTTGCCAATCTTCTCACTGAGGAAGTTGAAAGATCTTTACCAGGAACTACAGATTTTCCAGGAATATAGCTTGAAACCACTGCCTTAGTTTATTACAACTAATACAGATCATTCCCATAATGATATACAACATTATATATTTTCCTAAATGTAATCATTCCATATCATACTTCCTTCCCTGCAGGCGTGTACTGTTATTTTTTACACATGGTTCCCAGCTGGATTTCATTGTGGCCTTCAAAACATATTGCAGTGTTGTATGATTTAATAGGAGTCACTTATCTTTTTAAAGTCAGCTTTCATCATATTAGGTATCTGTACATTTTCTATCTGAATAAGTTAATACCTTAAAAAGTGAAAATTAATACTTAAGAAAAGTCAATTTTTAATAAACAAAACAGTTTTGTGCTGTTGTGTACAAGTATGGTTGCAATATAGCCTTAACCTTAAAGTGGAAATGCATTAGGGAAACAGAAACATTTGAGACCTGTGGCTAGGGTAGAAAAACATGTTTCAGTTCAGATTTGCAAGGAGATGGGAAATGATTTGAGGAAAAAATAGGAAGTCATTTCCAGATGGTCACAATTGCAGAGAAAACTCATGTGCTTAATGAAGGGGTAGAGGGAGGAGTGAAAGTAGAAAGCTTAAAATCAAAGCCATGTTTGAATTATAATCCTAAATTACTTAAAAATAAATGAAGAGAGTTGACCTATTTATAAACAGTACATTGTATTTAAGTTACAGTCCGCTTTTATACAATCCTTTCAGGCTTTGCTGTTTATACTCAATCAATGATAACTTGTAGTGGATGCAAGATTCAACTCAGATACAACTGTCACTTTTGCTTCTTGTTTATACATGCTGTAAGAAATTTGACTTACTTTCCTTGATAACAAAGCTGAAGTTCAGAATAATTGGTAACTCTGATTTAATACAAGCCACCAAAAAATATGTAACTGATACCAAAAGAGGAAGGCAGACATGTTTTCAGTCTGTGAGGAAAAATGGCTAGTTGAACCCTGTGAGGCAGAATGGCTAGTTGAGCCATCACCTTTTATTCCACAGCATTATGTTAATATATATTTCTACTCTTTTAACAGAGGGAGTGGGGACCTTGAAATTAACAGTCTACAAAATGGGTGGGAGAAACCCAACATGCTTAGATTAATAATTTTATGTCAAATTATTAGTGCTACTGTTTAGAATATAAAGCTTCAGTATAAGTCGTCAAATACATTGGCTGGGAGGCTTATCAATTTTCATTCCTGAAATAGCCCTAGACAACAATTGATAATCAGTTCTGATGTTTCATTTTATCATCAGTAACCGTGATAGGCTTAATTGTCATCTGCAGATGTGCGTAACTTTATTGAGGTTTGGATTTCTACCAGTTAAATATAGAGAAAAGTACAGACAATAGATAGTCATGCTTTACTTGCAGTTGAAGTATTTTCACTTAACTTGGTGTTTAAATATAGTTGAATAGAAATGGGGAGAGGGGAGAGAACCATCTTAAGTGCAGTCATGTGAAAAATAAGTACACCCCACTGAGGCCTTCAGAAAAAAGATTATAGATGTCAGGCCACCCCAGAAAGTTTTGCCTAAGAGCAGAAGACAATTGCTAAAAGATCTCTCTAAGAATCCAGAATTTCATTACATGACCTACAGGTAGTTTTTGCCACTAGTGATGTTAAAGTGCATGTCTACTATTAGATAGGTTACTTTTATTTGCCATACTGTCAGGACTGTTCTTAACAGAGTGTAACCAACTCTGGAAAAAAGCACTAAGCTTTAAAAATGGCTTATACATCCTGTACATAGCATAACTGTAAGATAATTAACACATGTATACACCTCTTTGTACAATGAGGTGATGATCCATTTTGAAATAGATACCATATTTCCACTTGATGATTAAGATCAGTGCTGCTTTGTTACCGTATGTTTTTGAAAAATTGGATTGATTTTAGGAGATTACCTTTAAAAGAGTAAGCTGATTATCCACTATTAAACTAATAGATTTCGTAACAAGTGAATTTATTGTTTTGAAAATAGGGTCCTATTTAGTCTTTTTATTACTTATTTAACTAACGACTATAATATATAGCAACATAATTTTTCTGAGCCAATTAATTTTAGTAGATGATGTCAATTCCATTTTTGAATAAAGTAATTGTAATATACTTATCATGTTGCCCTTAAAGTTGAAGAGTATAGGACCTATCTTGTAGCAACAACTAAATTTTAGAATTGAAATCTGCCTTCCAGCCTGCCTGCCTGCCTTCTTGCCTGACTCCCTCTCTTTCTGCCTAATACATCATTGGACCACACATTGGTGAAAAGTGATGGTGCAAAACTTCTGGAACATTTATTTCCAGTTGTGACATTTTATTCCATTCTTAGTACTGTTGTATTGCTTGACATAGTGGATCACAAACTCTATAAAACATATTTTTCCTGTTTTCTGCATTGGTGATCACTGCAAATATTGTCATAATTTGTATTTAAGAGCTAAAGAAGACAAAGGTGAACGGTAATGAAAAATCCTATACAATTGAATAATTTCACCATATAACTGGTAAACAATTGAATTTAAAAAAAACTTAGAATGCTGCAGTTAGAATGTTCAGAGCTAACATGTCAACCTGATTACCACCAGGATCAGACAGAGGCAGTTTGTCTCTGGATACTGGTTGCTTATATCTTGCTTGAGGGCTTTCCGTAAATTGGAACTGTTGCACGAATAGAATTCTGGAACAGATGGGCATTTTCTGTCATTCAGCACAGCTCTTTTTTACATTTATTCATATACATACATACACCTAAACTAACTGTTTGAATGTTAAAAGAAAAAAAATGAAAGCAAACAATGTATTGTGGTTCTTGTACCATTAATGGTATAAACGATACAACAGCAAAACTATCCTAGGGTTTTAAGCTCAATGCCAAAGATCCATCTCTAGAACCAAAATCTATCTTTAGATTTAATTTTTAAAAACATTATGGACCTCGTTCTCTGACCAGGCAGAGCAGTGATAATTTCTTATTTTTTGAATATGTGTTTCCTTCTGACTCAAGGCTTCATTTTTCTTATCCCATGTTTTTTTAATGAATACTTGAGGTACTTCAGCTCTAAATCAGAAGTAGTAAGTCTTCATTTCATCAGCCTAACAAATTTCTTTCAATTCTCTCTGCTCATATCACCATATGTGTGAAACCAATATAAATGTGAAGCCATATAAATATTTGACTACCAGGGATAAATATGAAGATACCAATTTGATTAACAATGAGCCAGATTTGTGTGAACATAATTTTTATTAAATATATAAATCTGTTTGTTTTGCAGGTACTTCATAGACAGCAATCTCAGCCAGCAAAGGAAAACTCCCCACCAAGAGAAGAGGCTCCACCTCCATCTGCAGAAGATGCATCTACAAAAAAGCCAAGATCCCGTACTAAGATTTCATTAGAGGCTTTGGGTATCCTTCAGAGTTTCATCCATGACGTTGGCCTTTATCCAGACCAGGAGGCCATCCACACTTTATCTGCCCAGTTGGATCTGCCCAAGCACACCATCATCAAATTCTTCCAGAACCAGCGTTACCATGTAAAGCATCATGGAAAACTAAAAGAGCATTTGGGTACAGTGGTGGATGTAGCAGAGTATAAAGATGAAGAGCTGCTGACTGAGTCAGAGGAGAATGACTGTGAGGAGAGTTCTGAGGAGATGTACAAAGTGGAAACTGAAGAAGAGAATTCAGAAAAAAATAAAGCAATTACTTCAGAGACTGAGCAGAGATAATGTGAAAATATCACAGGCAAAGCAATACATGGTTCCAATATTTTTTTTTTTTTTGCTTCTTTCAGAAAAAAAAAAGTGTTTTGGAATTTTCCAGCGTGCATAGAATACATGCAAATTGAACAATTATTTTGCATAGCTCAATCAGACATTCCCTTGTAACAGGCACTTGAGTGTTACACTTTTTTATGTTTTATTGAGACAGTTAATTGTAATTCACATAGGATTACATCATTATTAATCTTGCACTTACGAAAGGATCCTCTAGTAAGTAAGTTACAGGAAGAAACAACTTATGAAGGAAACAATAACAGTGTGCAGGTGTGTGGTGTGTATATAATATGCACCATATATAAGTGGATTTTATATATATATATATATATATATATATATATATATATACACACACACACACACACACACACACACATATATACATATATATGAAATCTGCATGGGATGTAACTAAACTTTACAATCAGAAAGTATAGACTGTGAAATCAGCTCGTTAAAAGATGAGTCTTGTTTATATAAACCACTTCACAATGAGTCGCTTTGGCTTTTAGATAAATTGCTGCCTGCTCTCAGGGTGTGGTTACTGTTTTGAATATCTATTTATTTTCTATGTTTATCCCTGATTTTTTAAATTATTAGTATGGCTTCCACTTTGGCAGCTTGAGGGGTGATTTTTTGAGGTATGCATTTTAAAAATCCTAAATCAACACTGCCAGAAATAATAAAACAGGGAGTGAGAAGATGAGGGACAAAATCAGGGCACCTTAAAAATAATTTTAAGCCAAGTAACTTCTAAACAAACTTTAGTACACAATGCACATTTAAATTCACAGAGCATGTTTTGTTCTATATTATTTCTGTAGCAAACAGATGGATTTTCATGGACTTTTCAGTGAAAGTTCGGTGCACAGTAGACTTGTCTCTTAATGAAGTCTTCATGAGCAGTTGCTTTACAAGATTTATTGTGTGGATTTTTATATTGAGCCACAGTTTATAGTGGTATTGTTTTTTGAATGCGCAAATCATCTACATTGTTGTTGCACCACTTTTTATTAATTTCAGTGAGACTTGTGCAGCTGCAGTTCTTGCTCCTTTAGTTTTTGTCTGATATTGATGTTAGGAAAATTGTTGTTTATATATGTTGATGTTGCTTTTCAACAAAGATTTTACGAATGATTTTTTTTTTAAAAAGCGAATCACCGTTATTTTGGGCATGTTTGACATATTAGTCAGTCAAAGAGTCTGATAATTCTCCAGCGCTGAATTTCCTTTCGTACCTCCTTTATTTTTGTTTTATTATTGCTGTACTACATTTGGAGCTTTGTGCATAAGGCTCATTATCTCAGTAAGACAAAACTTTCAGCCAGCTGTGTCCCAAGGTATGTTTTTCATGTAATGCGTGGCAAAGTTTGTGGGAACAAATGTTCTAAACTTGCTGCACTTCTAGGCAGTGAGAAAAAGCCAAGCAATTTCTATTTAGTCACTTCCTTGACTCTAACGGAAACCTTTTCCCAGTGACCTAGCATAGCAATTCCATTACATAAAGCAGAACTAATGCTGACTGACTCTTCAATAGTATAAGCATTAAAGCTGCAATCTACTATAGTTTCCAACCAATTTTTGAAGCCATGGTTCTGATACAAGCAGTGTTCAGTTCCTTGTCCACATAATATTTTTGAAAGGATTATATGACTTTCTAATGGGTCTAGGATGCTTTGTGGACTTCTAATTTTTTTCTTGACATGTGCTTTGTAACGTTTAACAAAGACCTCATGCAATATCACTTGGAAAGCTATTTTATGTTCTTGCACAGGCGTTGTAATATATATCTGTTAATACTATTTATATATTTGAAAGGTATAAAAGGCAGTCATTAAAGCAAACCTCTGTATAGATATTACTCAAAGCATTAACAACATTACAGGGAGATGACGTGTTGCAATACAAGCTAATTTTAGCTGCTCAGTAACCTCTTAAAGTTTTTTTAAAGGAGCTTCTCCAAAATCAGTATTTGACATCAACAAATCTGTAGCTGTGTCCATTTTCTATATCCTTAAAAAATGGTGGCTTGCTAACTCTTCATACTTTATTTCTGTAGTATGCTGCAGCTTTAATCAACATTTCAGAAGGCGCTGGTTTATGTTTTCCTTCAAATTATCTTTTCAGATTCTTCTCTGAAACACTCTTGCTGAAATCAGTACATATATGTAATATTGGTCAATCTCTCATAAGGTTATTCATCTCTTTGACGGCATCAGCATTGGTGTTTTTTAAAAAACAACAACACTTCAACCAAAAATTTAGTAGGTATTTTTTTCAATGCTGAATCTTGCCTTTTTATTTTAAATTTCACTGTCAATTTTGCAGTGATTCTTTTAAGTGAATCTGTGGGCATTTTCGCCTGTGGTCTTGCCAGAACTTTAGCGAATTACAATGCATATATGTCTATTTATTCAATATTCATCATATTATATCTATTTGGAAAAAGAATTTTTTCTTGTAGTGCCTCTTAACAAAGCACAATTTTCCGCCTTTTTGTGAAGTAAGAGAAAACTAAAAAAAAAATGGTGTTATTGCGGTATCAACAATGTGAATGAGGATTACCATATTGTAAATGTTCTTTTTCCATGTAAATCAACTTGATCTTTGTTATCACTAAGTGATAATTAAATTTTAACTTATGTGCATTGTTAGTCTGTTAGAATTTTTTGGTTGTTAAAATTAAACACATTCAGTAAATGACTTAATTTGTGAAATCATTTTTGGGGGTACATCAGTTTTCCTTCCCATTTTCCTGAAAAATTGATACAAAATCTAAATAAAAAAAACCCCAATTTTATTTTACAAATATTGTACAAGCTACAATAATCTTAACTGTGTTTCTTTTTGCCATAAGGATTCTAGGTACTGAAGGTTAGAAGTGTTTTTTCCCCAATTGTATCAAATTCTCAGACGTTGCCTGGACATGTCCTTTCAGTTTTTTTGGCAATTTTTTTTTCAGAAGTGGTTTGCCATTGTCTCCTTTCTAGGGCTAGGAAAAGTGACTGACCCGAGGGCACCCAGCTGGCTTTGTGTCCGAGGTGGGATAGAATTCGTAGTCTTACAGTTTCTAGCATGATGCTTAACTACTCTACCAAACTGGCTCTCAAAAAGTTTTTTATGATCATATAAATCTATCTTTATATTAGAAGACTGGGATTACCTTTCTGGTGCACATGGGCATTTGATGCTGCCAAAATTATTGGCTTGCATAGTAACAAATCTCAGCCAAACTGGAAGACTGAAAGAACATTTGACCATCCCAAATGCTGATATACTTTTGGAATGTAGCTGCATCTCTGTCTTCACTTGGTTTGGAATGAACAAAGATACAGATATACTTGTTTCAGAAGTGTGTGAATTTAGGGTTCTCTTTGACTAATGGAGCAATATAGTTTTGCATATATATATAGAAAGAGATGGATTTGGAAATATGGCTGATTTCTGGAAGCAAAAAGATATCCTCCCAAAAAGGGAAAATAAAAGAAAATAGTTTCAATATATTTAATTTGTCCAAGAGTTATCTACCATTTTTTGCCTTGTTCAACTAATTACAATCTCCACCTTTTCAATATTACAGAAACAAAAGTTGGCTCAAAAAAGCCAATGTTGAATTCAAACGTACATTTTATAAAAATAAACACATGCAACAGAAGTTACAATTAACATCTTTAATGGTTGCATCTCATCAAATGGGAACAAAAGAAAAATTGTACAACAAACAAATGGGTCTATAGATCAAGCAAATCAGAGCTTCTCCTTTTTTAACTTCTTTTACTACTAAATTTCAGTGACCACAAGGAAATGGCTCCTGGGGATCTTATGCATTTTCTCCTTATGAATCCTTGGATATAAAAGGAAACCCACTATCAGAAGTTTAAGTCTCTGTAGCTACCTCACCATCATCCCACCTTTGTTACTGATGCTTCCGTAAGATGATGAAAAGCAGGGAAATGATATGGCAGGAAAACGCCTTAGATACTTGGATTCTGGATTTTTTTATTCCTTTATAACCGAGGGGGAGAAGTCTGGCTTTTTTATGACTTGTGGACTTTAACTCCCAGAATTCCTGAGCTAGCCAAAATTCTAGCAATTGAAGTCCACAAGTCTCTGGGAACAGAGGCAGCCATGCTGCCCCAGGAATTCTGGGAGTTGAAGTCCACAAGTCATAAAAGGGCCATAATTCCCCACCTCTGCTCTATAATATATGTGAAAAGATATGCAAATTTAGGAGTTGGCAGACTTAATTCTCTCCTGTTGCTGACAATGGAAGAAATCCATACCACTTTTTCCTGAAAGTCAACATCTTACTTATGAGCTAACATATCTTGTCTAGTACTGTTATTAAGCCTAAGATATTTGGGGTTTTCCCCTTACAAACAGCATTAGAATAAAATAGGCACTTTTGCAGCAAGCCCTCAGAGAGAGCATCAGATTTCTCCCTAGAACTCCATCTTAAATTGACAAGTACATTGCTGACAATGTCAAAATATTTAACACCACCAACAATACAGCTACCCTTCAAAAAGACCTTGACTTTGTGTCAGAATGGTCAAAAACTTGGCAACTCCAAATCTCAACCAGCAAATGCTCTGTCTTACACATTGGAAAAAAGAATCTAAACACTAAATACAAGCTCGATGGACATTACCTTACAGATGACCCCCACCCTGTTAAAGACCTTGGAGTTTTCATATCAAATGATCTAAGTGCTAAAGCCCACTGCAACTACATCGCAAAAAAGGCTTTAAGAGTTGTAAACCTAATCTTATGTAGCTGCTTCTCCAGAAACAGTACACTACTAACCAGAGCATATAAAACATTTGCTAGACCAATTCTTGAATACAGCTCGCCTGTCCGGAACCCATACCACATTTCAGACATCAATACAATTGAATGTGTCCAGAAATATTTTACAAGAAGAGTTTTCCACTCCTCTGAATACAACAAAATACCTTATGCCACCAGACTTGAAATCCTGGGTTTAGAAAACAGAACTCCGCTGCCTTCAACATGACCTGAGTTTAACTCATAGAATCATCTATTACAATGTCCTTCCTGTTGAAGACTACTACAGCTTCAACTGCAACAATACACGAGCACACAATAGATTTAAACTTAATGTTAGCCGCTCCAATCTTGATTGCAGAAAATATGACTTCAGTAACAGAGTTGTTAATGCTTGGAATACACTACCTGACTCTGTGGTCTCTTCCCAAAATTCCCAAAGCTTTAACCAAAAACTGTCTACTATTGACCTCACCTCTTTCCTAAGAGGTCTATAAGAGGCATGCATAAAAGTACAAATGTGCCTACCGTTCCTGTCCTACTGTTTCCTTTCATTATATACAATTTATATAGTTATTACATACTTATGCTTATATATATGCTTATATATTGTATAGTTATTTCATGCTTATGCTTATATATACTGTTGTGACAAAATAAATAAATAAAATAAAAATAAAATAAATAAAAATAAGTAACATTTTGGTTCCAAGATGGCATCTTCTCAAAACTGAATTTCATTTGAGAAGAGCAAATTGCAATCATGGTTATTTCTTTCATGGGTATTGGAAGATATTTCTTAAATACATTATTGTGCTCCCCCTCCCCCATTGCATGGAACTTCAAATAGATCTTTTAACTTTTCAGTAAATAGTACACAATATCAGAACAATTATCAAGCATGCTTCATAATAAACATGTAAAAGGGCTGGGAAGTGGCTCAACAGGCTAATGCAGCCTGTTATTAACACACAGCTGCCTGCAATTACAATTACTGCAGGCTCGAGTCCCACCAGGCCCAAGGTTGACTCAGCCTTCTATCCTTTATAAGGTAGGTAAAATGAGGACCCAGATTGTTGGGGGGGCAATACAAGTTTTTTTTTTTTTTTTGCATTTATATCCCGCCCTTCTCCGAAGACTCAGGGCGGCTTACATTATGTCAGGCAATAGTCTTCATCCATTTGTATACTATATACAAAGTCAACTTATTGCCCCCCAACAATCTGGGTCCTCATTTTACCTACCTTATAAAGGATGGAAGGCTGAGTCAACCTTGGGCCTGGTGGGACTTGAACCTGCAATATTGCAGGCAGTTGCTGTTAATAACAGGCTGCATTAGCCTGTTGAGCCAAAGTTGACTTTGTATATAATATACAAATGGATGAGATTATTGCCTTACACAATCTAAGCCGCTTTGAGTCTTCGGAGAAGGGCGGGATATAAATTCAAATAAAAAAATAAAAAAAAAATTGTCTGGTGGTATAGCCTTACTGAATTTTCTAGTATCAGAAAGTTGTAAAGGCTCTTTGAAGAACAGATAATTCACTGAAATTTGCTGTTTATAACTTTCAAAATAATCCACACAACCAACTGAATAGCATTTGCTACGTATTTTATCAATTCAGAAAGTTTGGGAGTAGGGAGATTATGTACGAAAACATACGAGCATTTCTTACAAATTTTGAAAATGATCATTTGGTAGGCTATTATGGAAGAAATATTTTTATTAATGCTGCTTTTTCATTATACTTACCTGCTGCTGTTGTGTCTTGTCAAACATATTTGAATCTCACAGACATATGTATTTCCATTTTAAATTGAATGTGAGTGGAAAAAATAAACATAGAAGTGTTTTTTCCCCTTAATTATGGTTATGAACATACTGTCTCCCCCCGATCCCCGAACCTTTAATTCATTATTAGTTTTGTACCACTTTTGCAAATACGAAGAAGAATGAATCAAAACATTCTGGAATGATCACTTTAGGAAATCTTATATACACTTGCCAAATGTTGTAAATTGACTGGATCCTTGAGTAGGAAAAAAAAATCAACATATAAAATTATCTTCTAATTTCCACTTATAATGCAAAGCACACACAACAGTAAAAAAAATATCTCCAAACCAACCAAGCTTATGTTAACCTATGTGATTAAAAATAATCTAATACTTCCTATATCTAAGAAGACAAGATTGATGGAATCTTGTTGCAAAATATCTAGCAACTTTAATAAAATATGTGAATTATTCTTTCTAGGTATTCCTGCACTCCTTTACAGATGTGCTGGTATGGTCCAGCCAAAATTAAGTAGGAATAATTGCTTTCAAGACCAATGAAGCAACATGAATCATGATTTAAGGATAAAGACAATGTTAACAAGTTAGGCATTAAGCGCCTCAATCATGCTTTCCTTGCATTTTAATCTCATTAATAAACGAAGAATAGACCGGTTCTTACACCTGCTGTAATATTGATCACCCAATTAATTAAAATAGATATTGATTAATTTTAACGGCAAAATTGCTCCAAATATGGATATGTGTATTGTATAAAATGGTGGGAGTGGCAAGCTAAAAGCCCTTAGCCAATAGATCTTCCCAAGGGAAACTAAGTACTGATTCAGCTATATACGATCAAATTGGACTGTCCATTACTAAAAAATACTTTCCCTAGGAAAGTAAACTTATTAGCTTAGTATCAGAATATTTAGAAAGCCAAGGAATCACAATAAATTGATTTTCATTGCCATGTATCTTCCTATAAGTTATAGGAAGACATATAAATGACCCCACAAAATGACCTCACAAAAAAGATGCCAGGCTTTGAACTTATCATGTCAGCAATGGAAAATCTTAAATGGGATTTGCACCTCACATGGCATCTTCTGGGACTTTCTGTCCTTTCCTCAGTGTGACCTTGATGAAAGTATCTTTTCTTTTTTGTACACTGAGAGTATATAGTAGTAGTAGTAGTAATAGTAGTAGTAGTAGTAGTAGTAGTAGTAATAATAATAATAATAATAATAATAATAATAATAATAATAATAATAATAATAATAATTTAATTTGTATACCGCCCTTCTCCCGAAGAACTCAGGGCGGTGAACAGGCAGGATAAAAATAACAATCAAATACACACAGTAAAGTAAAACGCTAGTTAAAAAACTTATTTAAATTAGCCCAAATTTAAAAATACATTTAAAATCCCCAAAAGCTAATTAAAAATTTAAAACCCTAAAAACAACTAAAAGTTCTATGCCAGTCCCACACGGATAAATAAATAGGTCTTAAGCTTGCGGCGAAAGGTTCGAAGGTCCGGAAGTTGGCGAAGTCCAGGGAGAAGCTTGTTCCATAGGGTAGGAGCCCCCACAAAGAAGGCCCTTCCCCTGGGGGCCGCCAGCTGACATTGCTTGGCTGACGGCACCCTAAGGAGTCCCTCTCTGTGAGAGCGCACGGGTCGGTGGGAGGCAAACGGTGGCAGTAGGCGGTCCCGTAAGTAACCCGGTCCTAAGCCATGGAACGCTTTGAAGGTGGTAACCATCACCTTGAAGTGCACCCGGAAGACCACAGGCAGCCAGTGCAGTCTGCGCAGGATTGGTGTTATATGGGAGCTCCGACCAGTTCCCTCTATCACCTGCGCAGCTGCATTCTGGACTAGCTAAAGTCTCCGGGTGCTCCTCAAGGGGAGCCCCATGTAGAGAGCATTGCAGTAGTCCAGGTGAGAGGTAACGAGAGCATGAGTGACTGTGCATAAGGAATCCCGGTCAAGAAAGGGGCGCAACTGGTGGATCAGGCGTACCTGATAAAAAGCTCTCCTGGAGACGGTCGTCAAGTGTTCTTCAAAAGACAACCGCCCATCCAGGAGAACGCCTAAGTTGTGCACCCTCTCCATCGGGGCCAATGACTCGCCCCCAACAGTCAGCCGTGGTTGCAGCTGACTGTACCGGGATGCCAGCATCCACAGCCACTCTGTCTTGGAGTGATTGAGCTTGAACCTGTTTCTCCCCATCCAGACCCGCACAGCTTCCAAACACTGGGACAGCACTTCGACAGCTTTGTTGGGGTGACCTGGGGTGGAAAAGTACAGCTGTGTGTCATCAGCGTACAGTTGATAACTCACCCCAAAGCCACCAAGACAAATTATTTGTGTGTCCAATCACGCTTGGCCAATAAATTCTATTCTATTCTATTCTATTCTATTCTATTCTATTCTATTCTATTCTATTCTATTCTATTCTATTCTATTCTATTCTGCAGGGTCCTGCATCAAACTAGATTATAATATGACTGGCTGTAAAATGAGAGCATATAACGGTACAGTATCTGATTTTTTTTAGATAAATGATGTTGCGCTACAATGACCTAGAGACTGATATTTGAACATAGATCTTTTAACATTTATATTTTATTGGGTTTTGCCAATCTAGTTGAAATGTTTATTTATATTGCTAGTCCATGTATGATATGCTATATGCTAAATAAATTTAAATAAATTTAAATAAATAAATAAATAAATAAATAAATAAATAAGCTGGGAAATGATAATGGGAAACAAGGAGGTGACCTGGAAAAGCAGAAGAAAGTAACTCTCAGTAAGGAAATTATTAATGATTCATTATTTGCTCTCGTGTCATTTTTGACTTCTAGCCATGACAGATAGATTTTCTCTATGATGATCTCTCCCTAACTTTATCATTCAGGTGTTCCATTTGTGAATTCATCATCACCACTGTCATTGAGTCCACCCACCTTGCTGCTAGTTATTTTCTTCTACTTCCTTCTACCCTTTTCAGCAATAAAGCCTTTTCTTGAGAACTTGGTCTCTTCTTACATATTGAAAGTAGGTTGATTTGACCCTGGCCTCAAGTCAGAAATCTGGATTGATGTGTTTGATAAGTTGTTTGTTTATTTTCTTGATGGTATTTCTGTGGTACTCTCCAACATGTCAGTACTGTATTCTCAGTATCTTACTTCTACAAGGTACAAGAAAAGAAAATTATATTCCCAATATATGGATATTGCTTCTGTTTTTTCAAAACTTCATTGTTTTTGTACCCCCCTTCTATTATAGTTACACGCTAATGATTTCACTAGGTATGTTTTATGTTATATCCAATGAAGCCCTTTGCTGTTGTATTCTGATTTCCCTAAGTCTGTAAAGAGAGACTGTACCTCCACTATCCATCCTCATTTAGAACTGTAACCATTTTGTGCTTCAGTATAATGTGCTGGTCTCCAATTCAAATGTACCACTAAAAATGTACCTATGGATAGTGGTCATTTTGTGTTGGTGAATCAATGCTGTTATTTGTGTTCCCAAATTTTGTGGCAAAGAGAACATTTTCTGTTTCAAAGGTCAAAATGCTACACAGAGGGGTGAAAATTAGTCCTGGAGATGAACTGCATAGAAATAATCTCTGTAAGCATCATTCTTGTTTATGTTCATATACATAACTCACAGAATGGGAAATCACTGTTGATATCCCAAAAATGGGGAGAAACATTTTTAAGCAACTCCACCCCTTTTGGGCATGTATTGTGATGTTGCATGGATGAACTGCACAGACTTGAGCTTGCCTCATGATGTCACATTTCATCCTTTTGACAAAACCTCCAATTGTAAAGATGCCTCATAATGCAAAAGCAACTATGCAGGGGAGTGTTTCTTAATTTCTGTCATTTGCACCTCTATAACTGTCTGTTATACAACTAGACACAAGAACAGTTTTTCCCCGAAGGCCATCAGTCTGCTAAACAAATAATTCCCTCAACACTGTCAAACTATTTACTAAATCTGCACTACTATTAATCTTCTCATCGTTCCCATCACCAATCTCTTTCCACTTATGACTGTATGACTGTAACTTTGTTGCTGGCAATCCTTATGATTTATATTGATATATTGACCATCATTTGTGTTGTAAATGTTGTACCTTGATGAAGGTATGTTTTCTTTTATGTACCCTGAGAGCATATGCACCAAGACAAATTCCTTGTGTCCAATCACACTTGGCCAATAAAATTCTATTCTATTCTATTCTATTCTATTCTATTCTATTCTATTCTATTCTATTCTATTCTATTCTATTCTATTCTAATAGCTAATGGTCAGTCTATTCTTTCCCTGGGATCTCTGAAATGATGCTTCCTATCATCTCCATTGAACAGGATGGACCCATCTTTCATGAACGTCAATTCTTAAGTTAGGTGGCCCACCAGTATCTGTTTGGTATGGCCCATGGCACGAGCAAAGTCCAAACTTTATACTGTTTTTCATATTTTTGATTGCTCAAGACAATTGAGGTAAAAAAGGGTGCCTAATGCCTTGTCCCAGCTTCTGCCAACCTAGCAGTTCAAAAACACGTAAAAAATGCAAGTAGAAAACTAGGGACCACCTTTGATGGGAAGGTAACAGCGTTCCGTGCGCCTTTGGCGTTTAGTCACGCCGGCCACATGACCACGGAAACGTCATTGGACAGTGCTGGCTTTTCGGCTTTGAAACGGAGATGAACACCACCCCTTAGAGTCGGGAATGACTAGCACACATGTGCAAGGAGAACCTTTACCTTTACTGAATGCCTTAAAGATATTGAAGGCTTCTATTTTACCTCTTAAAACCCCTGAAATCTTTTGCTAGTCTTCCCACTTTTGGAGAGTGGCCTAATGTGTCGTGTAAAACCTGGTGATATCTAAGAGCCAACTGAAACTGTCCCTTCCACAAATGAAATCCTCTTCTACAATAAGTCAAGGTAACTTGAGATTCCAGGTGCTAACCACTTATTGTAAATCCAGATCAGTTAGGCAAGGGTCCTCTCTGTGAAATGCCATCTCACACCCAATGTTTGAGTTCTTATAAGAGATGCCTAGATTCTCACCACCAGCACCAGTGAAGGCCGGCAACGCATTTTCTGCTTTCACAGGAGTGTATGGCACAGAGAAGAAATCCATTCAGATTTGGTCATTGAATACCAGAGATATCTACAGGAGGTTCAGGGTAATGGTGGTGGTGGGGACAGTAATGATGAAAGCAACATCGTGTCAAATCAATTCATAGCAAAAGGGGATGCTTGCACTATGATGGTGGATCACTGCTTTCATCATTTGGTGGATGCCTTTACTGAACTTGTTTTCCATACTTTTAGTATTTAAAGCACAGTAAAACCAAGAGGTTTTGCCACAATTTGCCACAATTTCTCATTGATAAAATGGTTTGATTTGCAAATTTTCTGAAGATCAATTATCTTGATTAAACATAGTCATTTTTTTTATCATCCATATACATTTGAGAAAATGCCCTATGTGTACTAAGTGACATATTTCATTGGGTCTAAGCTTTCTTCTCTTTTTCACCATAAACTTTAAAAAAAAAAAAAATAATTGTAGAAATCCTGTATGATATAATATTGAAACCAGCAATAAATAGCTAGGAGTTACTACCTGCCACGGGGCAGTTACTGCTTCTCAACCTCAATTCTTTTTATGGAATGGAAATCATTACAGCAAGCCACACAATGCAACTGTGAAGCAGAGCACCACTGCACATTTCAGTTTCATACCACAAGTCAGAGGGCTGTTTGCCACTGATTGAGTGTAATTGACATTATAGTAGAAAAGAAATTTGGTTTTGTTGCCAGATTACATTTCATGTATTCTGAAAAATTAAGCTGTGTTCCAGAAACCCATGTCCTGTAAACATTATGGATATTATTCTCACAATTAGGAAATATATTATTTTTAAAATCTTGGACTTTTTGATGGAATCCAAGCTAGGACCCAAGCCTCTCAGAATATGCTTCCATAAAATGAAAAGATACTTTTATTTTCTTAGCATTATTCTACCGTACCAAATTAGTGTTATCTATTTTACAATTCTTCCTTTTTTTGTCATTCTCTCTTACAAACATATTGTATAGGCTGGAAAGCAACAATTTTTAAAAAAAAAGAAATAAAGCAGGGAAAATATTGGATATTTAATAAAAGACAATCTTATGAACGGTAGAATCCATTCACCTAATTGGTTATTGGCTTTCCCAATACCTTAACTAGACAAATTTCAGGTGACCTGAGGCTAATGAAACCTTGATGCTGAAGGAACATTATTTATACATTTTAAATGGATTTTTTACTTTGGTAAGGTTTTTATTTCACCAAATAACTCTCATTCACTCATTCATTCATTTTTAAAATATATAGAGTATGCTGCCCATCAAATTAGTGTTTTTTTATAACAGCTTGAAAGTGCTGAAGTTATCTTTTTAAAAAACAAACATTAAAACAGTTCTTATAAATGGATACCAACAGATTGATTGATTGATGAATCAATCAATTGATGATTATGTGCGTCAAGGTGTTAGCTCTTAGCAACCCCATAGATGATGATAATAATAATAATAATAATAATAATAATAATAATAATAATAATAATAATAATAATAATAATAATAATAATAATAATATTTTAATTTGTATACCACCCTTCTCCCAAAGGACTCAGGGCGGTTTACAGCCAGAATAAAAATACAGCAATACATACAATATTAAAAACAAACATTAAAAAACTTATTAAATTTGGCCTAATATTAAAATACAAGTAACACTAAAAGTTAATATAAAATTAAAACCCCATAAAATCAGATAAAAATTAAAATTAAAATTCAAGCCAGTCCAGCAAGACGAAACAAATAAGTCTTAAGTTCGCGGCGAAAGGTCCGAAGGTCAGGTATTTGTCGAAGTCCGGGGGAAGCTCGTTCCACAGGGTGGGAGCCCCCACAGAGAAGGCTCTTCCCCTGGGGGGGCGCCAGCCGACATTGCTTGGCTGACGGCACCCTAAGGAGTCCCTCTCTGTGAGAACGCACCGGTTGCTGGGAGATACAAGATGGCAGTAGGCGGTCCCGTAAATATCCTGGTCCTAAGCCATGGAGCGCTTTAAAGGTGGTAACCAATACCTTGAAGCGCACCCAGAAGACAACAGGTAGCCAGTGCAGTCTGCGCAGGATGGATATTACATGGGAGCTCCGAACAGCTCCCTCTATCACCCACGCAGCTCCATTCTGGACTAACTGGAGCCTCCGAGTGCTCTTCAAGGGAGCCCCATGTAGAGAGCATTGCAGTAATCCAAACGAGAAGTAACGAGAGCATGAGTGACTGTGCATAGGGCATCCTGGTCCAGGAAGGGGCGCAACTGGTGAATCAGGCAAACCTGATAAAAAGCTCTCCTGGAGACGGTCGTCAGGTGATCTTCAAACGACAACCGCCCATCCAGGAGAACGCCCAAGTTGCGCACCCTTTCCATCGGGGCCAATGACTCACCCCCAACAGTCAGCCACGGCTGCAGCTGACTGTACCGGGGTGCCAGCATCCACAGCCACTCCGTCTTGGAGGGATTGAGCTTGAGCCTGTTCCTCCCCATCCAGACCCGTACGGCTTCCAGACATCGTGACAGTACTTCGATAGCTTTGTTGGGGTGGCCTGGGGTGGAAAAGTACAGCTGCGTATCATCAGCATACAGGTGGTATCTCATCCCAAAACCACTGATGATCTCACCCAGGCGGCTTCATATAGATGTTGAACAGGAGAGGCGAGAGAATCAACCCCTGTGGCACCCACACATGAGGTGCCTCGGGGTCGATCTCTGCCCCCCTGTCAACACCGTCTGCGTCCGGTCAGAGAGGTAGGAGGAGAACCACCGATAAACGGTGCCTCCCACTCCCAACCCCTCCAACTGGCGCAGCAGGATACCATGGTTGATGGTATCGAAAGCCGCTGAGAGGTCTAATAGGACCAGGGCAGAGGAGTAACCCTTATCCCTGGCCGTCCAGAGATCATCCACCAACGCGACCAAAGCCGTCTCCGTACTGTATCCGGGCCGGAAGCCGGACTGGAACGGGTCTAGATAGACGGTAGATTTTCTCTATCAACAGAACACACTAATCATAAAATTTAGCAATAATAAAAGCAGAGACAAAAAACAAGTGAAAAGCTCCACTATGGCAATAAGAATACATTAAATAGCTGAGAAGGCTAAACACATTTTGATCTAATGCGAAATAGAGCATAAAGTTTGTTCCAGGTATGCCCATCTGATTAGGCCATTCCAGAATGGGGGACATCACTGTAACAGTAGGTGGGAAAGACCTTGGGAGATGGGAGAAAAAGATGCTGCCTAAGAAATGGTCAGATAAGAATGTCTATGGAGATTCTCAGTCATCCAGATCATGGTTGTCCCAAAGGTACTTTTCAAGAGGCAACTGGACTTTCTTTGTTTTTCCTTGAAGACATTTCACTTTTCATCCAAGAAGCATCTTGAAAGTCTGAAAGTACATTTCTCCTGCCGCCTTGGACATTGATCTTAGATACTTGTAAAAGCATATAGGAAAATGTGTTACTTCAAATATTGTAATCACAAACTGTGACGTATGAGATAACCATCCTCTTGAACTGGATTCTTCCAACCCCTGGTTCAAGAGTCTGGAAATCCAGTTTATATAATTCCAGTATGAAAACGGCAGTGCTCTAATTTGTTGAATAATTGTAGGTATTTCACATGCTATCAAAATAATGTTCAAGATATTGCAATCTAAACTCGAACAAAGGATGAAATGGAAAAATCTTGTTAGGAGAGACAAGGATACCTATGATTAGATGGCTAACTTTTGATGGATTATGGAAAAAGTTAGGAAAATACAAAAATGACATATGTCTTTGCTTTATTGTTATATAATGTCTTCTGACTATATAGATCACAACACATTGTGAATAAGCCTTTAAAAATGGGTGTTTATGACATCTTATCTGTCTATTGAAAAAATGATATGACTAGCATACAACAGAATGGAATATGATATTCCAAACTAATAAATAAATACACCAAAATTATATACTGTCATATTTAATTTATATGCAGATTCTAACCTGAGAAATGCTGGACTAGAATAAACATGGAATTAAAATTGCTGGGAGAAACATTCAGAAATTTTTAGATATGCTGACGACATTCCTTGAATGGCTGGAAGTGAGGAAAATTTAACTCACTCATTGTTAAAGAAGAGAATGAAAAAGTCAGTCTTCTGTTCAATATTAAAACAAACAAACAAACAAACAAACAAACAAACAAACCATGATTAGATCAACAGAAAGGTTATGATTTTATTTCATTAAATTGATTATAGGTGCCCATTCCAGCATATTCTAGAGATGAGATTTTATTTATTTATATGGTTTATATAGCCACCCATCTTACACTTAGCATGATTCACAGAATCTCATAGTAACTTACCAAGATTTACATAAAACCCACCAAACCTACCTCCCCCCACCTTACTGATTTTGAGTAAGGATGCCATTATATAATGAGATCTGGAAACTGAATGAGATTGTGCCCATTCCTTTCTAAATTAAAAATAAATATTTTTGACATTTTGTAGCTACTATCTAAGGGACATTGTTGTGCACTGGCACCAGAGACCACCATGATGCTAGCTCCTCAGACAAACTAACCAAGCTCTTTCTAATCTCAGCAGTTTTGCTTATGCTTTGTTTTCTTATATTCCATTTGCCCTGTTTACACTTACAGTATGTACATTTTAAAAATATCTTTTTTTTCTACATGTAAAAATAGAACTTTGTGTTTGCATTTTAATTTAAAGAAACATTTTTGCATGCATTGTTTTGAACAGAAAGCTATCACCACTGAAGAAAGAGTAACTTTGTTCCACATATTAACCTGAGAAGTACCCAATAAGTTCCATTATTTCACTTGAAAAGACTTGAGATTGTCAGAGCAGAGTAGAAGAAGACATCCAAGGCAGAGCAGACGCATATCATTGAGAAGCCACCTTGAGTAATCACTGCATCTCCATGCAAAGAGGGGAAAGGCTCCTGCCCCAAATCCTGCCTTGCTGCTTTTAATCTAGAGCAGGGGTATCAAACTCAAGGCCCGGGGCGGATCTGGCCCGTGATGTGCTTAAATCTGGCCTGCGGGGTCACCCTGGAAACAGCGAAGGACTGACCTCTGCCAGCAAAAATGGAGCTCGTGAGGGCTGTTTTCACTGGCAGAGGGTTCTAGGAGGCCATCGCAGGTGAAAACGGAGCTCAGGAGCACTTGGGCTGAGCACTTGGGCCACCACAAGCGCCCCTGACTTGAGTGATGTTGAGCTGGCCACGCCCACCCTGGCCACATCTACCCCAGCACCCCCCACCCCCGAGGTCAAACACAACCCTGATGTGGCCCTCAATGAAATCGAGTTTGATGCCCCGGATCTAGAGTTTATTGACAATATTAAATTGGACATATTGATGGATTCACTTGACCTGAATAAATCATATTGTATTGTGCAATAAATCATATTGCATTTGTGACTAAAATGCAAAATACATTGGTTTTACTTTTTTTTTACTTGCTCAAAAGCTGGGTATTAACAGCCTCCTAAAATTCTCCATCCAATTTGTGAGTATAGAATTTGGGTAGAGGCTTTCTCCCAATTTTCTCATCATATAACTAGGGCAGGCCCATGCTCAGCAGTGAGTCTGTTGTTTAATAGCAATGTTGGAAACTAGGGAGGCTGCAACCACTACAGATAAAGAACACAATGTATACACAAACCAAAACATTAGATAAAGGGAACCACGTTTTATTTCATGAGTCTCTGAAATTCTTGTTTCCTTTGGAAAAAATGTCCAAAGCAAAAGACATGATAATGGGTGTGTAACGCATGTTAAGATTCTGCTTATGACCTCTAGTCAATACTTGGCTTTCTTCAAGTAATGGGTAAGGTTATGAGACATGAAGTGTGAGACATTCACCATGGTAAATGCCTGATTAGATGGACCCAAGTCATGTGGGTGCAACTTGTAAAATAGGATAAAAAATTAAAACAACTTAAAAAAAACCAGCTTTTCCTTAATCAGAAGAGTTACTTTCCGTGCTCATAACGATGCAAAATTATTGTTCTAAAATTACTTTCTGATTTCTTTTTTTTTTCTAGCATGGATGGCATGCTTTAAACTTTTAAAGTAAACAGTATATTGTATGGTTCTTCCTCTTTATTTTCTGGATGATTGACTTCATTTTCCCCCTGATCATAATTGGATAATAGAAATTCTTGAAATGAAACCTTTGAATGCATCTAAATAACTTCAGTTCTATAATGTCGAAAGCTATTCTCCCCTTCAAACTTCTTTAAAAAAATATATTTTAAAAACTGTCATCTTGTGGAGAAAAAAAGTCTACATGGCACACACACACACACACACACACACACACACATACACATTTCTGAGCCTCTTGGCTTCATTTCAACAGGATTCAGGCAAGGAAAGTTTTTTGGTGGGCTTTATGGCCCACTATATGGGCCATCTACACCCTGATCTTTGTGCTGACAGCTAGAGTACATCCCTCTTGGATCTGGGCAACTGCCACAGTACATTTAGGCCTTTGCCTCCAGAGAAGACTCTGAAAGAAGGAAAATCTGCCTTTTTGTCAGAAAAAAAAATGTCGATTTCAGAAAAGGCAGCCACAGCCATACATCTCTGTGTATTAATGATTTAACGGTGGAGATGGTTAGTAGTATCAAATTTCTGGGTGTACAGCTGGTGGGGAGAGGGCATAGCAGTGCCTGAATTTTCTGCATCTTATGAGAAAAGCACATCTTCCTTCCCCTGTCATTATCACTTTCTATAGAAGGGTGATTGAAAGCATCTGGTCATATTGTATTACTGTGTGATTTGGAAGTATTACTTTTCCGAACAGGAAGGCTGTGCAGAGAGTCTAGTAGTAGGTTTTGATAAAGTAGACCATAACCTACTACTAGATAAAGTAGAAAAATGTGGGTTAGACAGCAGCACCACCAGATGGATTCGTAACTGGCGGACCAACTGCACTCAACGTGTAGTCCTCAACGGAACTACATCCACATGGAGAGATGTATGCAGTGGAGTACCCCAAGGCTCTGTTTTAGGCCCAGTACTCTTCAACATCTTCATCAATGACTTGGATGAGGGGATAGATGGGGAACTCATCAAATTTGCAGATGACACCAAGCTGGCAGGAAGAGCCAACACTCCAGAAGATAGACTCAAGTTACAGAAAGATCTTGACAGACTTGAACTTTGGGCGCTATCTAACAAAATGAAATTCAACAGTGAAAAAAGTAAGGTTCTACATTTAGGCCAAAAAAATAAAATGCACCGGTATTGTATATGTGGTACCTTGCTCAATAGTGGTACCTGTGAGAGGGATCTTGGAGTCCTAGTGGATAATCATTTCGATATGAGCCAGCAATGTGCAGCAGCTGCCAAAAAAGCCAACACAGTTCTGGGCTGCATAAACAGAGGGACAGAATCAAGATCACATGAAGTGTTAGTACCACTTTATAATGCCTTGGTAAGGCCACATTTGGAATATTGCATCCAGTTTTGGTCGCCACGATGTAAAAAAGATGTTGAGACTCTAGAAAGAGTGCAGAGAAGAGCAACAAAGATGATTAGGGGACTGGAGGCTAAAACATATGAAGAACGGTTGCAGGAACTGGGTATGTCTAGTTTAATAAAAAGAAGGACTAGGGGAGACATGATAGCAGTGTTCCAATATCTCAGGGGTTGCCACAAAGAAGAGGGAGTCGGGCTGTTCTCCAAAGCACCTGAGGGTAGAACAAGAAGCAATGGGTGGAAACTGATCAAGGAGAGAAGCAACTTAGAACTAAGGAGAAATTTCCTGACAGTTAGAACAATTAATAAGTGGAACAACTTGCTTGCAGAAGTTGTGAATGCTCCAACACTGGAAATTTTTAAGAAAATGTTGGATAACCATCTGACTGAGATGGTGTAGGGTTTCCTGCCTAGGCAGGGGGTTGGACTAGAAGGCCTCCAAGGTCCCTTCCAACTCTGTTGTTATGTTATGTTATGTTGAGTGGTGAGGATGGTAGAAAAGATTATTGAACGTTCTCTTCCTTCTATCCGGGACTTAGCAGCTAAGTGCTGTTTGAGCAGGGTCCACAGTATTGTCAAGGACACATCCTTTCCATGACAGGTTTTCTTTGTTACCTTCCGGGAGAAGGCTTTGTGGTATCCAAAGCAGAACAACTAGAATAGAATAGAATAGAATTTTTTTATTGGCCAAGTGTGATTGGACACACAAGGAATTTGTCTTGGTGCATATGCTCTCAGTGTACATAAAAGAAAAGATACGTTCATCAAGATACAACATTTACAACACAATTGATGATCAATATATCAATATAAATCATAAGGATTGCCAGCAACAAGTTATAGTCATACAGTCATAAGTGGAAAGAGATTGGTGATGGGAACTATGAAACGATTAATAGTAGTGCAGTTTCAGTAAATAGTCTGACAGTGTTGAGGGAATTATTTGTTTAGCAGAGTGATGGCCTTCGGGAAAAAACTGTTCTTGTGTCTAGTTGTTCTGGTGTGCAGTGCTCTATAGCGTCGTTTTGAGGGTAGGAGTTGAAACAGTTTATGTCCAGGATGCGAGGGATCTGCAAATATTTTCACGGCCCTCTTCTTGATTCGTGCAGTATACAGGTCCTCAATGGAAGGCAAGTTGGTAGCAATTATTTTTTCTGCAGTTCTAATTATCCTCTGAAGTCTGTGTTTTTCTTGTTGGGTTGCAGAACCGAACCAGACAGTTATAGAGGTGCAAATGACAGACTCAATAATTCCTCTGTAGAATTGGATCAGCAGCTCCTTGGGCAGTTTGAGCTTACTGAGTTGGCGCAGAAAGAACATTCTTTGTTGTCCTTTTTTAATGATGTTTTTGATGTTAGCTGTCCATTTGAGATCTTGCGATATGATAGAACCCAGAAATTTGAAGGTTTCTACTGTTGATACTGTGTTGTCAAGTATTGTGAGAGGTGGGAGTATGGAAGGGTTTTTCCTAAAGTTTTTCCTAAATTCTGTAATAGCTTTGTAGCACTTATTATCAACTTTTTTAACTCTCAAGACTCTTTTTTTCTGCTATATATTCAAAATGGACTGTGATTAACATATATATGTGTGTGTGTTTGTGTGTGTGTATATATATGTCTGTATATTGAGAACATGTATGTGTGTGTGTGTGCGCGCGCGTACATGCATGTATGTGTATGGATATATATATTCTTTTGAGAGAGGGCATCAGGATTTCATTTTTTAATGTGTGCCAGTGTGTTCACAGAAAAGAGTGACAATAAGGGTTATCTTATCTTTATATGAGACAGCAACAACTTGATAGATATTGTAACACAGAGAATTTCTGGCCTATAGGTATCTTCAACCCAAGATTTGATAGCCAGACTAATGGTGAATATTTGCCTTTTAACCAGGGGTGAAATGCTACCAGATTGGACTGGATCGGGTGGGTAGGTAGTGAGACTGGGGCTGGTTCGCTGATTCGGGGGCTGGCTGGCCACGCCCCCGAACCGATCCACAGCCCACAGTCCTGCCATACTTGCCTCCCTTCCATGCTGCCTTCCCAGTGTCCCCATGGCCAGCTTGCGAAGGCAGGCAAATGGAAGCCTCCGTGGAAGGCAGTCAAGTATGGCAGGGCTTCGAGGAAGGGAGTAAGCTGCCCCCCTGCTTTACCACTCCATCTCTTCCTCCTTGCCAGCAGCATCCACTCAGCCAATCTCCCTGCAAACTCAGCCGACGCTTCCACACCTCCACACACTTTCTTTCCTTCCCCCCCCCATGCCTGCGCAGCATCTGTTTTTGAAGTAAGGCAGCCGTAGAAATTGCCAACCCATTGGCAGGCACCGGGAGTCCAGGAGGGGAAAGCCGTGCTTAAGAGAAGCGGGACGGTCCTCTCTTCTTTATGGAGCTCAACTTTGCCGGACTCTTCTCTTCTCTGCCCACTCTTAACGCCGCCAACGCTGATGCTGCTGGGAAACCGGCTGGATGCAGCCAAATGAGGCTTGTTGCCCTCCCCATCTTGGGGAGACGAGAAAAGAGAGCGTCTCCCCAAGGACTGAACCTTTTTTCAGCTGACTTGGAGCTCCCAGGCAGCCTGGAGGTCCTGCAATGAGGCGGATCTGGGCTAATGCCATTGAGATCCTGACTGTAGCCTGGATCCTAGGCACTTTCTAGTAAGTGTGGCAGGACAGCAAGCCTCATTCAGCCGCATCCAGCCGGTTTCCCAGCAGCATCGGCGTCAGCAGCGTTAAGAGTGGACAGAGAAGAGAAGAGTCTGGCAAAGTCGAGCTCCATAAAGAAGAGAGGACCACCCCCTTTCTCGTAAGTGTGGCTTTCCCCTCCTGGGCTCCCAGTACCCGCCGGTGGGTTGGCGATTCCCGCACCTGCCTTACTGCAAAAACAGATGCTGTGCAGGTGTGGGGAGGTCGTAGGGGGGAAGAAAAGGAAGCATGCAGAGTTGTGGAAGCGTTGGCCGAGTTTGCTGGAAATTTGGCTGAGTGGATGCTGCTGGCGAGGAGGAAGAGATGGAGTGGTAAAGTGGGGGGGGGCAGCTTACTCCCTTCTCCGATACCCTGCCATGCTTGACTGCCTTCCATGCTGCCTTCCCAGCGGTCCCCCAGGCCCCTGGCCTTCCCCTCCACCTCGGGTCCCACTGCCTGCATCCAGCCCATGACATGGGACACTTTCTTCCTTCTCCTGCAGCAGCCACTGTCAGATCATGTGTGTGTGTTTGTGTGTGAGAGCGAGAGAGCGAGAGAGCGAGAGAGAGAGAAAGAAAGAAAGAAAGAAAGAAAGAAAGAAAGAAAGAAAGAAAGAAAGACATGAGTGATGTCATGTTGGCCACACCCACCCAGTCACATGCCCACCAAGCCACGCCCACAGAACCGGTGGCAAAAAAAAATTTAGATTTCACCCCTGGTTTTAACTACCAGTTCAATTTACTGTAGCTTATACACTGTCTTCTTCATGGATTACTGCCTTGTCATGGTGAAGGGGCTTGTGTAGCTCAATGAAGCTATGAGCTATGTTGTGCAGGGACACCCAAGATGGACAGGTCATAGCAGAGAGCTCTGACAAAATGTGATCCACTGGAGAAGGAAATGGCAATCTACTCCAGTATCTTTGCCATGAAAACCCCATGGACAGTACAAAAAGGAAAAAAGATATGACGGCGAAATATGAGCCCCTCAGGTCAGAAGGTGTCCAATATGCTACTGGGGAAGAATGGAGGGTTAGTACTAGTAGCACCAGAAAGAATGAAGCGACTGGGTCAAAGCTGAAAGGACGCTCAGCTGTGGATGTATCTGGTGGTGAAAGGAAAATTTGATGCTGTAAAGATTTTTTCTCCATAGGAACCTGGAATGTCAGATCCATGAATCAAGGCAAGCTGGACATGGTCAAACAAGAGATAACAAGACTGAACATCGACATATTAGGAATCAGCGAACTAAAATGGAATGTGTGAATTTAATTCAGATGGCCATCAGTTATACTATTGTGGACAAGAATCCCTCAGAAGAAATGGAGTAGCCTTCAAAGTCAATAAAAGAGTAGGAAAAGCAATACTGGGATACAATCCTCAAAATGACAGAACGATCTCAGTTTGAATCCAAGGCAAACTATTCAGTATCACAGTAATTCAAGTCTATCCCCCAACCACTGCTGCTGAAGAGGATGAAATAGATCAGTTCTATGAAGCCCTACAGAACCTTATAAAATTAACACCAAAAAATGATGTCCTTATCATCATGGGGGATTGGAATGCTAAAGTAGGAAGCCAAAAGATAACTGAAATAACAGGCAAGTTTGGCCTTAGAGTACAAAATGAAGCAGGGCACAGGCTGATCGAATTCTGTCAAGATAATATGATGGTCATAGCAAGCACTCTTTTCCAACAACCCAAGAGACGACTCTACACATAGACATCACCAGATGGTCAATACAGAAATCAGATCGACTATGTGCTCTGCAGCCAAAGATGGAGAAGCTCTATACAGTCAGTAAAAACAAGACCAAGAGCTGACTGTGGCTCAAATCATGAGCTTCTCCTTGCAAAATTTAGGCTTAAATTGAAGAAAGCAGGGAAAAGCCCCAGGCCACTCAGGTATGAACTAAATCATATCCCTGATGAATATACAGTAGAGGTGACAAATAGATTTAAGGAATTAGATCTGAAAGACAGAATGCCTGAAGAACTATGGACGAAGGTTCGCAACATTGTACAAGAGGTAGCAACTAAAACCATCCCAAAGAAAAAGAAATGCAAGAAAGCAAAATGGCTGTCTGAGGAAGCTCTGCAAATAGCTAAGGAAAGAAGGGAAGCAAAAGGCCAGGGAGAAAAAGAAAGATGCATCCAACTGAATGCAGAATTCCAGAGAATAGCTAGAAGAGATAAGAATGTCTTCTTAAGTGCAAAGAAATAGAAGAAAACAATAGAATAATAATAATAATAATAATAATAATGTTTTAATTTGTATACCGCCCTTCTCCCGAAGGACTCAGGGCGGTGAACAGGCAGATAAAATACAAACATACACAATAGTTAAAACAACCCTTAAAAAACTGATTTAAATTTGCCCGAAAATTTAAAATAACAATACACCCCATAAAATTACCAAAATTTAAAAACCCATCAAATTCAATTAAAATTTAAAGGTAAAATCAAGCTAGTCCAGCCATACAAAATAAATAGGTTTTAAGTTCGCGGCGAAAGGTCCTAAGGTCAGGTAGTTGTCGAAGCCTGAGGGGAAGTTCGTTCCACAGGGTCGGAGCCCCCACAGAGAAGGCCCTCCCCCTGGGGGCTGCCAGTCGACACTGTTTGGCTGACGGCACCCTGAGGAGTCCCTCTCTGTGGGAACGCACCGGACGCTGGGAGATAGAGGCCGGCAGTAGACAAAGAATAGGGAGTAGAATAGGGAGGACCAGAGATCTCTTCAAGAAAATTGGAGATATGAAGGGAACGTTTCATGCAAAGATGGGCAAGATAAAGGACCAAAATGGCAGGGACCTAACAGAGGCAGAAGAAATTAAGAAGAGGTGGCCAAATTACACAGAAGAACTAGCTTAACATCCCTGATAACCACAATGGGGTGATCACTGGCCTCGAGCCAGACATCCTAGAATGTGAAGTCAAATGGGCCTTAGGAAATCTGAGCAACAACAAACCTAGTGGAGGTGACAGTATTCCAGCTGAGCTAGTCAAAATCTTAAAAGACAACGCAGTAAAAGTGCTACACGCAATTTGTCAGCAAATTTGGAAAACTCAGCAGTGGCCACAGGATTGGAAAAGGTCAGTTTACATTCCAATTCCAAAGGCAATGCTAAAGAATGTTTGAACTATCGCACCATTGCATTCATTTCACATGCTAGTAAGGTTATGCTTAAAATCCTACAAGCTAGACTCTAGCAGTATGTGGATTGAGAACTACCAATAGTACAGGCATGATTTCGAAGAGTCAGAGGAACTAGACATCAAATTGCCAACATATGCTGGATCATGGAGAAAGCTAGGGAGTTCCAGAAAAACATCTACTTCTGCTTCATTGACTATGCTAAAAAGCCTTTGATTGTGTGGATCACAACAAAGTGTGGGAAGTTATTAAAGAGATGGGAGTAACAGACCTTCTTATTTGTCTCTTGAGAAACCTGTATGCGGGTCAAGAAGCAACAGTGAGAACTGGACACAGAACCATTGATTGGTTCAAAATTAGGAAAGGAGTCTGGCAAGGCTGTATATTGTCACCCTGCCTATTTAACTTATATGCAGAGCACATCATGAGAAAGGCGGGGCTAGATGAATCAAAAATTGGAATTAAGATTGCCAGGAGAAATATCAACAACCTCAGATATGCAGATGATACCACTCTAATGGCAGAAAGCGAAGAGAAACTAAAGAGCCTCTTGACCCAGGTGAAGGAGAGTGCAAAAGTTGGCTTGAAACTCAACATTAAGAAAACTAAGATCATGGCATCCAACCCTCTCAATTCCTGGCAAATAGATGGGGAAGAAAAGGAAGTAGTGACAGATTTTATTTTCCTGGGCTCCAAGATCACCACAGATGGGGACTGCAGCCAAGAAATTAAAAGATGCTTGCTCCTGGGGTGGAAAGCTATGGCAAATCTAGACAGCGTACTAAAAAGCAGAGACATCACCCTGCCAACAAAGGTGTGTATAGTCAAGGCTATGGTTTTCCCAGTTGCAATGTATGGCTGTGAAAGTTGGACCATAAGAAAGGCTGAGCACCAAAGAATTGAGGCCTTTGAACTATGGTGCTGGAGAAGACTCCTGCGAGTCCCTTGGACTGCAAGGCAAACAAACAAGTCAGTCCTAGAGGAGATCAACCCTGACTGCTCTTTAGAAGGCCAGATCCTGAAGATGAAACTGAAATACTTTGGCCACCTAATAAGAAGGAAGGACTCGCTGGAGAAGAGCCTAATGCTAGGAAAGGGTAAAAGAAGAAGGGGACGACAGAGAAGCAGTCGGCATGAGCTTAAATGGACTCCAGAGGATGATAGAAGACAGGAAGGCCTGGAGGAACGTTGTCCATGGGGTCACGATGGGTCGGACGCGACTTCACAACTAACAACAAAATACACTGTCTTTAAACAGCATATTGTTAGAATTTTTCCTTTGCCTTCCTCTCTTTTTTCCAATTTATATTAAATTAAACCTACCCACCCTCATCCCACCCCAGGCCTGTTCTAGAAAATTAGCCTCTGGTTTTAATCTGAACTTTTTCAGAAATTTTAGAAGCTGATAGCAGTAATTATTGCTCTGGGACAAACAGTTATAAACTTTATTATGCAGGATCTCATTAGGACAATATGTCTATCCTAGCACTGTGCAAAATCCTTTGGATGGCATTCCTTGAATTCTCTCTCTCTCTCTCTCTCTCTCTCTCTCTCTCTCTCTCTCTCTCTCTCTCTCTCTCACACACACACACACACACACACACACAATTAGAAAAAAAGTGAGAAGATTAAGAAAACATAGATGTAAGACTTCTATCCTGCTTTCTATCAAATAAAGCTTTCTTTACTTTCTCCTTTCTCTTTAACCCCCTTTTAAAATCCCCAAAAACATAAATCATCAGTTCAGCCTTTTCTTCTTTCAACCATACAAGGTTTCCAGCCTTTCGTAAAACTTGTATTGTTCTTAGCCTGACCAGACTGGTTTTCCACAAGCTCTGTCAATTTATAATCCACTCTGCAATGAATATTTCATCATTTCTCCATCTTTACCATATACAACACTAGTTGAGAGGTGCTTGGTGCTCTATGAACTTGGTTGTTTTCAGTTGTGGGTTTCAAATTTTTTTACTACCAGTTCTGTGGGCGTGACTTGGTGGGCATGACATGGCTTGGTGGGTGTTATGTATTTAAACTTTAGGAGGGAAGTTTGGGCGGGAACAAGCACATTGCTGATTGGCTGATGCCTCAGCCAAAATAGTATTTAAAGAGGGGTTTTTGCTGTTGGTCTTTTGCTGGGTCACAATAAACTAAAGAGCTGTTGTCACTCGTGTGGTCTCCTGCCTCGTTATTGCCCGAACTTAACATTGGCGACGAAGGTAGGATATTGAGGCAGCGAGACCAGGAAAAGAGCTGAAGGAGCACGGATTCGGAAAACCCAGCCGGTATTGGAAGCGGTCACATAGCCATGTCCAGCTATACACCGCCAGCGCCATTTGACCCAGCCAAAGAGAAATGGGGGTCGTACATGGTTGGTTTCGAGTGTTTCCTCGAAGCAAACGAACTACAGGGAGTCTCGGACAATTGGAAGCGAGCTTACTTCCTAAGTCACTGCGGACTGGAGGTTTTTGATACCGCCGAATCACTGTCGGAACCAACGCCGGTACAGTCGGTGCCATGGCAAACGCTGCAGACAACACTGAAGGCACACTACGCTCCGGTGCCGTTGAAGTTTGTTCAGCGTTTTGAGCTAAGACAGCGAGTTCAGCGAGAGGGCGAATTGGTAAGCGTGTACATGGCCACATTAAGGAAAGCCGCAAACCACTGTGAGTACCGGGATTTGGATGACTCCCTACTGGAACAACTCATTTGCGGGGTCCGGGACATTCGTTTACAGAGGAGGTTGCTGTCCAAAAGCAACCTAACTCTGGCCCTGGCCCTGGACGAAGCAAGGGCACACGAGATGTCCACCAAAGCGGCGGAAACCCTACAGAAACCGAACACACCGAACACCAGCACAAAAGCAACGCCAGTCCACAGCGAAGTCGTCGAGGCCGAATCCGAGGAAGAGGAAGAAGAAGAAGTCTTCCATACCGGACGGGCAGAGAGAGGCGACCGGGATGAGTGCGTGAGCTGCAGAGGCCAACACCAATGACAAAATTGCAGATTCAAGGACGCAATTTGCCGGCGGTGCGAAAAGAAAGGACACATCGCACAAGCCTGTTGAGCCCCTCAACCGTCCCGCCTAAAATTCAAACCGGCCAATCAGCAGAGCGCTGGACCGACGAAACAGCCAGGGATTGGCTCTTCCAAAAGAGGCGCGAAATTGAACCAAACAACTGTATGAGTGGGTCACGCATCAACGTGAATCGAAAAGAAGATATTCACATAAACACACATCGAAGGAGTGCCGTGTAAAATGGAGTTGGACACCGGATCGTCGATCACGATCATGTCCTGGGACACCGTTGCGAGGAACCTGCCAGAGGTCGTGAGACGCCAACTGCAAACCAAAAGCTGAGAGTGCAAGACTACCAGGGAAACTGGATCCCTGTTCGAGGAGTCACGTCCGTCAAAGTGAGATATGGAAATTTTAAGAAAACTCTACCGATCACCATCATAGTTGGAGACCTTCCAAGCTTGCTAGGCCTGGACTGGTTCAGAGCCCTGGGGATGGAAGTGACTGGGGTTCACAGAAACGGAGTCACCCTAAAGGATGAACTGCTGAAAGAGTTCGAGGACGTCTTCCAGGACTGCCTGGGCAAGTACGTGGGGACCCCTATTTCGTTTAACTTAGATCCCCAGGTGGCTCCCATTAGGTTAAAGGCTAGGAGGGTCCCCTTCGCCCTTAAGCCCAAGATTGACCGGGAGTTAGACAAACTAGTAAACCAGGGAATACTAGTCCCCGTTGACCATGCCAAATGGGAGACACCAATTGTAACTCCAGTCAAGCCGGATGGATCGGTCCGGATTTGCGCTGACTACAAGGCAACGCTTAACAAAGCATTGCAAAAGAGCGCATACCCCGTTCCTGTAGTGCAACATCTGTTGCACTCATTGGGACAAGGGCAGGTCTTCGCCAAACTCGATCTGGCCCAAGCCTACCAACAACTGCCCGTAGACGATGACACAGCCGAGGCGCAAACGATCGTAACGCATCGAGGCGCATTCAAATGCACTCAACTCCAGTTTGGAGTCAGCGTAGCCCCAGGTTTGTTCCAAAATCTAATGGAACGTCTATTACAGGGAATACCGGGGGTTGTGCCATATTTTGACGACGTACTAGTTTCAGCAGAGAACCTAGTTGAGTTAGGGGCCAAACTACAGAAAGTCTTGGGCATTTTCAGGTCTGCTGGACTTAAGGTCAAGCTCAACAAATGCCAGATAGGAGTTGAATCCGTAGAATTCTTGGGTTACCAAATACACAGAGAAGGAATCCACCCCACGGAAAGCAAAGTGCGAGCCATCAGGAAGGCTCTGACTCCCAAAAATAAGGCTGAGTTACAGGCATTTTTGGGGCTTTTGAATTTCTACGCGGTCTTCTTGCGAAATAAGGCAACAGTAGCAGAGCCTATGCACAAGCTATTAGCAAAAAAGACTGTTTGGTCGTGGGGCAAGGCTGAGGCTAGGGCATTTGAGGGTGTTAAGAACCTATTGTCCAGTGATAGCCTGCTAATCCAATACAATGGGACATTGCCACTAGTGCTAGTCTGTGATGCGTCACCCTACGGGGTAGGGGCTGTCCTCAGCCATAGGTTACCGAACGGATCGGAAGCCCCCATCGCATATTTTTCCCGTACAATGTCAGCAGCAGAAAGAAACTACAGCCAGCTAGATAGAGAGGCCCTGGCCATAGTTTAAAAATAGAGTTAAAAAATTCCACGAATACCTATTTGGGCAACAATTTGAAATAATAACAGACCACAGACCACTATTGGGACTTTTGGCGGGGGACCGCCCAAATCCAATTGCATTATCACCCAGAATGACCCGTTGGACTATCTTCCTGGCAGCGTACTCGTACAAATTGTCCCATCGTCCAGGAAAGGACTTAGGACACGCAGACGCTTTGAGTAGATGCCCCTTACCCGACCCCAGGGACACCCATCCTACTAATTGACTCTCTAGACACCGGCCCGGTCACTTCTAAGGAAGTGACTAGGGCATCATACAGAGACGTTATTATAAGGACTGCAATCGGTTGGGTACAGAGGGATGGCCCAATACACCGGGAGATTGCTTCAAGGACTTTACAAAAAAACGATCGGAGCTGTCGGTTCAAGGGGGTTGTCTGTTATGGGGGGATAGAGTGGTTATTCCAGAGAAACTGCGAGAAAATGTGTTGGAACTGTTACATGTGGGGCACCCGGGAATTGTCAGGATGAAAAGCCTGGTGAGGAGTTATGTGTGGTGGCCACAAATGGATAAAGATATTAGCGATAGGGTAGGAAAATGCCAGGCCTGCCAAGAGTCAAGGCCACTACCCCCAACAGCCCCCATAAGAGAGTGGGAGAAACCCCAGGGTCCTTGGTCCAGGATCCACATAGATTTTGCCGGGCCATTCCATGGGCAAACCTTTTTAATCGTGGTAGATGCGTTTTCAAAGTGGTTAGAAATTCTGCTCATGAAATCCACAACAGCCGAAGCCGTAATTACCACATTGCGGCACCTTTTTGTAACAAACGACCTGCAATTCACGGCTACCCAATTCGAAGGGTACTTAGCAGAAGAGGGCATCCGACATGTCCTCTCGGCGCCTTTCCACCCGGCGACGAACGGACTTGCAGAACGATTCGTTCGGAGTGCCAAGGAAGCGCTATCTAGAATCACCCCCGGTGATTGGCAAGCCAAAATCGATACCTTTCTAGTGGTACAACACAGGACCCCATGTGTAGCCACAGGGTGCAGCCCATCCGAACTATTAATGGGTCGGAAACTAAGGTGTCCCTTAGATCGATTAAAGCCAACATATTCCCCTGACAGGTACCAAGGCATCCACGAAAAAACCAGGGAAATGACAAGGGGTGATTTAGTGTGAGCACATAACTATAGTGAAGGCCCAGCATGGCTTAAAGGAACAATCACTGGAGTAACTGGCCCAAAATCATATATAGTGGACCTGGGGGATGGCAGAGTATGGAGGCGCCACATAGATCAACTACGTAGAAGGGTACAAAACAAACCAGAAACCGCGCAACCAGACCCTGACTACCCAATATTTGAACCAACAGCTAACTTAAACCCACGGCGATCGGAGGACTTATCTGAACTCGAAGAAGTCCAGCGACGCCAACTGGTTCCTCCTGAAGACTGCAGGGACGACTCTGCAAATAATCCAGGGCCGGAGGGCCCAGAGGAGGAGCTGGGAGGAACAAACAGTCCCTCCAACTAGCTCGATTCACTCCCAGAGAATGAATTGCGCAGGTCAGAAAGAGTTAGGAGACGCCCTGTCTACCTGCGTGACTATGTGGAAAAATAACATGCAAATTCCATGCAAAGAAGTGGCTCAATGCGTTCTGGGAGGGGAAGAGTGTTATGTATTTAAACTTTAGGAGGGAAGTTTGGGCGGGAACAAGCACGTTGCTGATTGGCTGATGCCTCAGCCAAAATAGTATTTAAAGAGGGGTTTTTGCTGTTGGTCTTTTGCTGGGTCACAATAAACTAAAGAGCTGTTGTCACTCGTGTGGTCTCCTGCCTCGTTATTGCCCGAACTTAACAGTGGGCGTGGCAGGGGAAGGATACTGCAAAATCTCCATTCCCTCCCCAATCCAGGGGAAGATTACTGCAAAATCCCTATTTCCTCCTGATCACCTGGGACTCAGGAGGCAGAGAGTAGATGGGGGAGGGGCCAGTCAGCATTTTTACTACTGGTTCTCCGAACTACTCAAAATTTCTGCTAGCGGTTCTCCAGAACTGGTCAGAACCTGCTGAAACCCACCTCTGGTTGTTTTCTTGTAGACGTTTCATTACCCAAACTAGGCTACATTACTAACGACATTACCTAGTTTGGGTAATGAAACGTCTGCCAGAAAACAACCAAGTTCAGAGAGCACCAAGCACCCCTAATTTCAACCCTGAACTACAAATATTCTCCTGTATCCGTACAATACTAGTTTCCCAGATTTCTTTTTCCAGTTAGCATCCATGAAACTCGATAGAAATAATTCCAGCTTCGTCGCAATATTAATCTACAGTATCTTTGGCATCATTATATAAATTTGCACCCAAAATTTCTTCACTTTTTCACAACTCCGTCCTGCATGATTAAAAAGCTCCCTCTTCTTTCTGACACTGGTTTGATAGTTCTATATACATTTTTGATGGCTTAAACATTATCATGGGAGTAGCTTTTTGCTCTATCTTATGAAATAGTCAATGGTAAGCAAGCTACTATGTTATTGGTGACATGCTATAGTATAGAATGTAGTGTGTACTATCAGTTTTTAAGGTTCTTCAGATGTAACTAATTGGTTTGTATTGATCCAAGGCTTAATAAAATGCATATTTATCATACGCAGCATGTGAGTGCTTCTCAGTATACATATACATACAAATAAAACACGAAGGGAGGGAGAAGCATTAAATGTACACAAGGATATAACACGTTGCTTTGATACACAGAAGAAAAATATAGATACCTCTTTAGTAGGCTGTTCCTACTAAAGAGCTTGGAGAAGATCCATTACTTGCTTTTCCTAGTTTTTTTAATATCAATACAAGTACAAACTTGTGTTTGAACTCACTGGGGCTTTACTTTGATTTTCATCTGTTCAGCTTGTAAAAGACATCACAACCCTAAAGAAAGGTTTTCAGATAGTTAAAAACACTGTTTAAGAGCTTAACCAGAAATGCAAACTATCTAATAATAAGCGTTTGTAGATCCTTCAAACAAAAGGAAGAAGTATCTATTTTCTTTTTTTATAAACTGCTGAGAAATGTCTGTAATTGAAAGTGCATCAAATGACATAAACAAACAATTAATTAATTACTTCCTTCTTTCCCCTGGCTTCTTTTATGAACAAACAATAGCCAAGAATATAGCATAAGAAAGCTTCATTATCACCTCATTCACAAGAAGGGTCAGCTGATTGCCTTGGCCCTTCAGCAGAAGATCTTAGCTCTTACTTTGGTGAAAGTCCACTTCCTGACATCCCTCCGGCATTCTGAACACTCCAGCAATCTTTCTCTTCCTCCATCTTGGGGGAGGGGATGTGGTGGTGGTGGGTCATTTGAAATGAGATGCTGCTTTTGCTTTTCCTTCTACCGCAAGGAAACCTAAGGAGGAAATGTGGGGCTGCACTGGTTACTAGTCAAAAGGTTAAAAATGTTGGTTGTCAATAAACCAAATTCAAAACAAAAATCAGTCAGAGAGATGACACAAAGACTGAAATGAAAAGTCAACCAATAATGATTTTTTCCCCCCTGATTCCAACTGAGCAGGGCAGAAACATATGGAAACCAGTCGAATTGCAACTGCCTAAAAATATTCCGTCTTTTAAAAAATAATTCTTAAATACATGCTTTAGGTCTTAGTACTCTGAAGTTAGTGCAAAAGTCTCAGGCCAAATCTATCATTTTCATTTTTCTATTTTTCATTTTTTGCATTTATTGCTAATCATTTTTCCATTTATAAGTTTGACTCAACCCATTCACTACATTCACTTTGAGATTTCTTTCTTTTAAAAAAGATTACACTAAAGTTGTATAAATTTGGGGGCTCATTTTCTCCCAAATATGTGTTTTTGTTTGCCTAAAAGATAAAGATTTTGCTAAAAAAAATTGTACATTAATACTCGTATTTTTTAAGGGGAAGGGAATTGGGGGGTTGAGGTTAGTGATGGAGTGATGGTTAATGTACAGGGATTATTGAAGATGTATAAATATAATTAATGTAGGGTCGGGTCTGACCAGTTGCCATTTTAGAACGGTGGGGAGGGAAAAAAGAGAGAGTAGGAGGTAGGAAAGAGGAGAAGAGGAAGGAAGAGGGGTAGAAGAGGGAGAAGAGTGTAGGGTGGAGGGAGGAGAGGAGGTAGATAAGAGAAGGAGAGGAAGGTTTGGAAAGTAAAAGAAGGTAGAAGAGGGAAGAAGGTTAAAAAGGGGGGTGGTGACTGGGCAGGCCCGACTAATTGTATATAACTGTACATTGGATGAATTATTTGATAAGATTGTAAAAATAAAACTTTTTTATAAAAAAAAAATACTCGTATTTTTATGTACATGATTTTCAGAAATATGTGCAACTTATTGCCTACAAATAATTCTTATTTCATTAATTATTTTTATTTTTTTGCTGCCCATCTCATTTTAAACGATTCTTGTACAGCAACCAGTTACAACAGTGATGAAAAAGTAACTTTGTAATGATGTAACTACCTGTACGTGTGTGTGTGTGTGTGTGTGTGTGTGTGTGTGTGTGTGTGTGTATGCGTTAACTCCAGAAATGTTACACTTTAGTTTGAAAATGACAAATTAGATAATTTCAGATATAAAATCACATTTGATAACTTGTAGGCATGGCTGAAACTTTAGAGAACTACTTCTATGGAGTAATTAGAAGTAAGACAGTTATGTTGCCATAAAATTTGAATGAGCGCTTGAAAACTTTGAAACTAATTTGAGGAATTGTAGAATTTATATCAGTCTTTAAAGTTAGATAGCCAAATATTTTCCACTTCCATTTAAAGTCCTAATCTCTGGCTCCATTCTAGGTTTTCTGCAATCCTTTTTGTATTTTTTAAAAAATATTACATAGCATACTTTTGCATTAATAAATTTCTGTTATGAGACACAGTCTCCTGCTGAGTTTTCACTAATCACATATCACTGTAATATGAATTATATTGTACTTCCTGTTCTTGCATTTAATCATATGTATTTTTTAAAATCATGTTTTGTCCAAGGCATTTTCAAATTTGAAGATGTTAACATACTGATCACCATTTGACAATATTTATGTTTGTCGCTGGGTGTGTGTATGTGAGGGGTATGTGAGGAGTGTGGGGTTACTGTTTTTAATTTTTATATATATTGGGTTTTTTATTGCCCAGAATCACTGAGATATAAATCTTCTAAATAAATAAAATAAATAAAATTTAGCAAATAAAATTGGAATGATCCCATATTTCCCTGTGGTTTACTTAGAGGATAAGCTGAAAGGTTAAGACAATGATGAGCACAAGATAATTAGACATTTGGGTTACAGTGTAAATCAGGAATTTTTCAATAACTATTGATTTAACAGTAACAATGATCAGCTTGAAAGAAGGCTGTAAGAATTATTGTTTTTAGTCACTTTAATGTGGATTTATATTTCTAGATATGCAAGTCATCTCACTGTAGGACTCCGGGGATCATAGATGACTGTTTTTGCTCCTTTAGCCACCATTTCATCCTTGCATAGAACTTCTATAGCTAGAAAAGCATCATCATCATCATATGAACTCTAGAAGCCTGAAAACTACCCTCCCTCATCTTATGAGATATGCAATACAATTAGTGGTGGTTTACTACCGGTTTGCCCCCAGATTGGGCGAACCGGTAGCAGTGGCGGTGGCGGGAGGCTCTGCCCACCCACCCAGATGCTTCTGCGCATGCACAGAAGTGTTTCACATGTGTGCGCGCACGCCCACAAGCGAACTGGTAGCGATGGGTTTTGAAACCCGCCCCTGAATACAATCCTTTGTTTCTTTACTTGGTGAAGTTATTTTGTGTTCAGTGAATCTAAGAACTATAGAACAGATAGGCATTCTCCTGGATGGGCGATTGTCTTTTGAAGATCACTTGACGACCGTCTCCAGGAGAGCTTTTTATCAGGTCTGCCTGATTCGCCAGTTGCGCCCCTTCCTTGACCGGGATGCCCTATGCACGGTCACTCACGCTCTTGTCACTTCTTGCTTGGATTACTGCAATGGTCTCTACATGGGGCTCCCCTTGAAGAGCACCCAGAGGCTCCAGTTGGTTCAGAATGCAGCTGCGCAGGTAGTAGAGGGAGCCGCTCGTGGCTCCCATGTAATACCACTCCTGCGCAGGCTGCACTGGCTTCCTGTGGTCTTTCGGGTGCACTTCAAGGTGTTGGTCACTACCTTTAAAGCACTCCATGGTTTAGGGCCGGGTTACTTACGGGACCGCCTAATGCTACCGATTGCCTCCCACCGACCCATGCGCTCTCACAGAGAGGGACTCCTCAGGGTGCCATCCGCCAAACAATGTCGGCTGGCAGCCCCCAGGGAAAGGGCCTTCTCTGTGGGGGCTCCCACCCTCTGGAATGAACTTCCCCCAGGACTTCGTCAGCTGCCTGACCTTCGGACCTTCCGCCGCGAGTTGAAGACCTATCTATTTATTCGTGCAGGACTGGCATAGAAATTTTTAGTAGTTTTTAGTATTTAGATCTAAATTTTATGGGGTTTTATGGTTTTAAATGGATTTTAATCTGGCCTTATATCTAATAAGTTTTTAAATTATTGTTTTATTGTGTACTCTCTACTGTTTTTTATTTGGCTGTGAACCGTCCTGAGTCCTTTGGGAGAAGGGCGGTATAAAAAACTAATAAATAAATAAATAAATAAATAAAAAGTGTTCAGATGAGATCCTTCAGGATATGATAGCTTCATCTCAGTCTCAGGATTACAACTCCCACGTTGCCTTGGAAAGGGAAAACATCATTCAAGGTAAAGAGAGATATTTTCATAACAGAAATTCAATCCTTGGGTAATAAACATGTATTTTACATACTGATGATACTCCTATGGCGTAGAGGGTTTTCGATCATGGGTTATTTGGTCATTAGAAACAGAGACTGAATAAATATATAGATCACGTGGAGACTTGCCTGCCTAGTACAAAGTTGAATATGGCTTGCACTATCATTCTAGATACGTAATAAATATTGCTGAGGAAGAGATAATGATCACAGTCCATCTTGCTACCAATGATATTGGGAAATAGAGTAGGATATCCTTGGGGACTCAGTTGGGATTGCTCTGTATAAGACTGAAAAACCACCTTTTGCACAACAGGCCAGGATAGACAGGGAAAGCTCTCTGGTCTATTGGTCTCAAAACCAATAAGCAATAAGCATTGATATTCTGCAGAGTTTCATGATGAGAACAGAAAAACCACAATGGCTTGAATTATTCGATGAGAATATAAATACAAAATTTAAACCCAGAGAAACACGTGGTTTACTTGTCAGGATTTAAAATTTCTAATGGATTAAAAAAATAACATAACTTCACACTGAGAAAGAGAAAATCTAATGCTTGGGGTAATAATATTGGCACACAACCATGGTCCTGCACTGAACCACCTGTGCCAATAAATATGTTTTAGATCTGCTTTTTATTAAGAACAGTAACAAAATACACCCATTGCTTAACTTCAAGGTATCATTGAATATAATTCAGAAGAAATTAAGTGGAGAATCACAAAACATTTTCATAATTTCCTTCTGTCCATTTCCTTCCTTCCAGTTAAATGAAACCATTTTCTCTCCTCAACTCTGCCCTAAGAATGTGTGGAAATCCTACAATATTTGGTTCCTGCAGTAAAGAAAATGCACAACTCCTTTTATCTATCATATTGTGTCCCTGGTGCTATGGCCACGTGCAGTTCTCCCCCTGTCCAGAATATGACCTGCCAGTATAGGGGAAGCAAACTATAGGCAGGTTTCTTCAGACTGGAATACTTTTTGCCAGGGCTATCTATGTTGTACTTGCAGATAAGCTTGATTCAATTATCTTTAATCACTCTGGGATAAGTGGGATGTTCACTTTGCTCCCTGTAAACTGGAGGAGAACTTTGGAAGGAAGAAATGTTTTTTATTCATACAGGCTCTTCATGTGATTTAGAAGCCTAGAAGATCAAGTCTCTTCTATATTCTTCAGAGTGCCTGGATAAGTAGAGAAATCTCCTGGCTGCAGGTGCTATCCTTCCACCTCATGGATGATGGAATATTTCTTCTGTTATGGATTGATTCAGGTAGAACTAGAACTCAAATTCATCTTTATTGTTTATTGTCTCCAAAAAGCTTTCTTTCTTGAAACTACCTGCATTTTCTGCCTATAGGCCTCCCCCCAAATGTCTACTGACCACAAAATCAAACCAGAGTGCAGATATCGTTTCTTACTCTCACTCTAAATTGACAAGTGTTTCCATCAATTCAAATTTAAGTATCTATAACTAGCACTTTGTGTCTCAATGCTTGCTTCAGGCTTGCTTGCTTTGAATATACATAGGAGATAATTCCTTGCGATTGTAGCAATCAACACAAGGCCGGATGGTGCTTAGGTGTGCTGTCTTCCACCATTTTGGTGTTCTCTCAGCAACTTGCCAAGCAATGGGAAGTCAGTTCAGTTGGCAGGGCAATTCCCTAGCACAATATCATCCTTTCTGGAAAACCATCAAAGATCTATATAAATTATCTAAAATAAAATAAAATAAAATAAAAATAAATAAATAAATAAAAGATAGATAGATAAATAAATAAATAAATAAATAAATAAATAAAGTAAATTCTGATAAGAAGACAATAACTTTTCACTTATTAAGAAGGATCTCTGAATTGAAGGTGAAAGCTGTAAGGCATTATCCACTGTGAAGGCATGCTACAAAAGAGAAAAAAATCCAACATTTCATGAAGGAAATCTCCATTCCTGAGACCACTACCTGAAATTGTCACAGCTAAGTGTTTACATCTTGTAGTAGGTTTCAGTTAAGTTGCAGGAATCCTTCCCCAGGGTATAAACAATGAGGTTCCTAATAAAATACCCCAAATGCAAGACACACATGGACACCACATTTTAATTCGCATCCTTCCAGAAAGTTTGATAAAAAAAAAAGAGAATGTTTGTGTAGATAATGGTCACAGTGAATGTATTCAGATTATATCAACCCTGCAATAAAAAGTTAAAAGAAAGAAGCACTTGACCAAATTTCCAGTATATTTTAGCAGTTGTCTTGAAATAGAGGTAGACACACCCAGATGGCTTCCTTCTAAATATGGAGTATTGAATCTGTTTTTAAACCCAAAATAATACCTTTTGATTGGAAAGATTTCAGTCACATTATTTGTGCATTTTATTGAGGCAAGGTTGCAATTATTAGCGTCACTAGGAATTTGGGACATTTAAATACAGTCTTTAGTTTGCTTCAGAGCAAACCACATCCCTAGGCAATTATTGTTCTATCTAAATACCTTCAGTACCAAGCTCTGAACTAGCCCTGGCTTTTTATTGCTGGTGGTCTCTTTGTAAACCAGCTCCTGCAATGTGAAGGCAGAACAGATGAATCCAAGAAAAAATGAGGACAGTAGGAGGAATGCAGGAGACCGTTTGGTTGCCTGACAGTTTGGTGGCTAAAGGCCCTCAGCTAAAAGCCTGTCAGCTCCAGCAGGGGTGAAATGTAAAATTTGTTACTACCGGTTCTGTGGGCATGGCTTGGTGGTGGTGGTGGGTAATGTCACTGGGTGGGCGTGGCCAACTCTTTTTTTATTTTTAAAAGCATTTTTTTACAACCTCATCGGCCGAAGAGGTTTTAAAAGCCTCTGACAATCCCAGCTGAGCTGCGCTATCATCAGAGGCTTTTTTTAACTTTTAAAAGCATTTTTTTCGGCTGAAGAAAAAATGCTTTTAAAAGTAAAAAAAAAAAAAACCTCTGATGATCGTGCGACTCAGCTGGGTATGTGGGGGGGCGGGAAAGGAATTTTTGCTACCGGTTCTCCGAACTACCCGCCGCCATCGCTACCGGATTGGGCGATCCAGTCCAAACCAGGAGGATTTCACCACTGGGCAGGAGGGCATCTGGGTGACTTTAGGCCTCTCTCTCAGCCCCAGGAGGAAGACAAGGGCAAGCGGCTTCAAAAATGCTACCAAGTAAACTTCAGGGCCTTATCAAGGCAGTTGCTAGGAATCAAGGCTGATTTGAAGGGTCCCACAGACAAAGGGTGAATGCCCGTGGGAGAGAGTGTGCATTTATGAAGATGGGCAGCATGTAACAGAGCTTTTCCCATGAGAGCATCCTCTAGAAGTTTGGACTCTGTTGGCCTTGCTGACAAGAATTTTTGGGCATTGTAGTCCAACACATCTGGAGAGCCCTCCACTGGAAGTATTGAACTAAGATCAAGTGAATATCAGCAGAGGCATCATGGAGGTTTCAAACGATCAAAGTGGTAGCTGCAGTGCCACGATCAAAGCTTTGCCTCTTTTTTACATCTCTTATATGATACATATAAAAAGGGTTAGGATTTTGTTTACATGTTTCTGGCTGCCATTCCCTCTCTCTCTCTCTCTCTCTCTCTCTCTCACACACACACACACACACACACACACACACACACACACACACACACACACACACACGAGTCTGTGAAAACTAGCCTTAGTTCTTATTGAAAACTTTGATTATTTTCAGTTAAATGCTATTTCCTCATCTGTTTTTAATTTGGTCAACTTGTGAGAGGGGGCAATTAAGAAATATGAAATATAAATAAATTACCACTGCTTTTTCGTGGCCTCGTTCCACACTAGCCATTTTATCTGGAACTGAAGTCATTTAAACCTATACTTGTTACAAAAATGCAGGCTATGTGTTTCTACAAAACCATGATGATCCAGCATTCCATATGTTGTTTCTCTTCTCTTTTAAAGATTGGGTTGATGATAGGATGCAACAGTTAACAATGCCCTCACAAAACAGGAAAATAAGGACTAAATTCAATAACTGCAATCATTAAGATGAGTTCACAGAGTTACCAAGATGATTTTAATAAAAGTCTTTCCATCTGGTGTGTTTTAAAAAGAGGCTACTGCTTCTCTCAACTACCCTTCCTTTAATTACTGATATATATTTTTTAATCAGGCGGGAGTTCAGGAAATGACTTATTAAAAGACTGGTGGATTGAAGCCACTTTAAAGCACAAGAAATGAACAGAACTTGGCAGAAGTGCTGTAAAGAGGAAGTAAGCCTCATAAACTGGACTACACTAATACACTATCAACATATTTAGGACTTTGCATCTTAGGGTAGGCATTGGGGAATATGTTATGGAGAATATAGTCCTCTATTAAGCATTTGATGGATCTCTGATTTAGTTTTCTTTTCTGCTGATTTTGAAAGAGCAACGACTCTCACCATCACAGGCCCCTCTAATTGGATAGCGTTAGAGCTCCAGACTTCGGTATTGTTGTCATCTAGTGGCCAACTGGATTTTTGTAACCCAGGCATGGCAAGTCCTATCACTAGGGCATTCTCTGTTTGTTGATATGTGCAATGAATAACTGTCACATTGGAATCTATAGATTGGTAGTTTTTATATCTGACTTAAGTTTTGCTATTTGTTTAGCTTGTTGAAATCACAATTTTGGATTGTGAAGGGATTTAAAAGAGAGAGAAAGAGAAAGAGTGATACAGAGGGAAAGACAGAGAGAGAAGTGGGGAGAGGGACAGGGAGAGACAGAGATCTGCTGCCATATTCCTAGACAGGGTGGAACCTGTGATCACATGCCCTGAAAAATGGGGTTGCCATTATCTTGTTTGGTTGGTCTTAGTATTTTAAAGCCCCATTCAGAAGGGATGCCATCTCCTGATGCAGGCAGTGTCACAGCTATAGATCCCATTCTGTTTTCATCTGCATTTAAGGTGTCTACTGTATCCTTGTCTTCTTAACCCCAGATCTATTTCAAATGTATTCTTGCTACCATCAACAAATCCTGCTAGGAAAGCACCTTGAGTAAGAAGCAGGAGGTACTATAGGGTAGATAAAACATGGGCTTATTTTTTTGCCAGCCACCATGCAAGTTCCGGCAATGGACCATGTGAGGTATTCAGCCCTGTGTTAAGAAAGCTACACTACTGTATAAAATCTGAGGCACCTAACCATTTCCATATATTTCTTATCAATATGGTATTGATAAGAAATGATTCTGGGTTATGATTTGGAAGGGAGACATTTTGCCCTTTTTTGGGACAGCTGCTGGGCAAAGGCCTGTGCTTGTATATGTTAAAAGGCAGCATTTTTGTCTTTCTTTGGGGACCCACTGGATGAAAGACTCTGGCCTAGCCCTGTAAGTTGTAGGAGCTTCCCAAGCTGCTGAGCCTGGAGCTAGCCTGCAGTTACACTGTCAGATTCATTGAAGCCTAATGCCTTATGACAACTGTCTACCTGTAAAGTAATAATGGGCTGAACAGCTCTGCAAAATTGATAGGCTCTTTCTCCCCGAATGAAAGTGCCAAATGCAGTGGAGCTGCAAAGCAAAGCAGTCCTTGCTTTTTGCAAGTTAAAATATGGAACCTGCAGCAACTAAACACATGGGCACATCATGTTCAAAACTCCATGCCCCCTGACTCTGCTTGCTCTTCATTTGGCTGCTTTGTGAGGGGCTTCCCCACTTTAAATCATGTGTGTGTGCGTGTGTGTGCATGTGTACACGCATGCAAGCATGCCTTTGAGCCAGTTTTGACTCCTAGAGACTGCCTGGACAAGTCTCTGAAGTTTTCTTGAAATGGTTTTTCAAAAGGAATTTGCCATTGCCTGCTTTCTAGGGCTGAGAGAGAAGGACTGACTTTGTGCCTAAAGAAGGACTAGAATTCAGAGTCTCCTGGTTTTTAGTCTAGTTGTTTAACCACTACACCAAACTGCCTCTCATAATATTTCTTATACCCACTTTAAACTTGTAGACCTGCTTGGAACTATCTTCTTGAGTTTAGGTTGATAGGGATCTACATGTGGAGAATGTGTTTGCTTTTACTCATTCCTACAGCCCACAAACAAGGATAAAATCTTATGATAGTTGCTGTGGGTCTCTCATCTGGACATACCAGATCCTTCAAATGGGCATACTGATCCTGGAATATTTTAGTGTACCAATCCTGGGTCAGACTAAGATTCCTCAGCAGTTTCAGAGTAAACTCAGATACCCTGTTTCTGTTGTGGTCCGCCAGCAGCCTGTAGACCTGGCAACAGAGTCAGACAGTCAGGAGGCTGGAGAGGACAATGGGCCAGTCCTGGAGTCAGGGGAAGGCCCGGACGAGGGCTCTGCATCGGAGGCAGAGATGGGGCCAGGGCCATCTGGGAGCGATGCGCAGACTCTGGAGCCTCCAGAGGCGGACAGCAGAGAGGCAGAGGAACAGGAGGAGCCTGTTCCTAGTGCACACATGCGAAGATCTGCCAGAAGGCAAGAGCAGCTGAAGAAAAAAGGACAACTCGAGAGTAAGGCCAGAAGATGATTGGTCACTCCGTGCTTCTTGTCATCGTCTCTTGAACTTTGTGGCTTTTTTTACCCAGAAAAGCATTTGGCAGGTTGCCAAAGACATCAAAGGTTGGTGATAAGGCCTACGGACTGGTTATTAAGAATTTTGTTTTGGACTAAGCTGAGAATGAATTAATTCTCAGCTGTTTTAATAAAATAAGTTTGCTGAGGACTGAATTGTGTTTAGTAATCACTACTTGGGCCTTGGTCACAACAGTTTTCCCCCAAATACCTGACTCCAAATACCTGACTCCATAGTCTCTACTCAAAACCCAAAATCTTCAACCAAAAACTGTCTACTATTGACCTCACCCCATTCCTAAGAGGACTATAAGGGGCGTGCATAAGAGCACAATAGTGCCTACCGTTCCTGTCCTATTGTTCCCTTCATTATATCAAATTAATATTATTGATGCATATTTTTTACTTATATATTTTCTTCAATACATGTTGTTTTATCTATGACAATTGTTTGTGTATACTGTTGTGACAAAAAAAAAAAGACATCCTTTTTTCTGCGCATGCGCGTTATGGCGGCGTCTTGAGTTCTGCGGAGACGGCGGCTGGAAGTCCTTGGGCCGCAATGCCGTTCCGCCGGTCGCCTAGCTGCTTGCTCTCTGGCTCCGGTTTTGCGATCTTTCCGGCCGCCGAGAGCGAGGTCTTTGGACCTCATTGAGCTCTCGGCTGCCGAGTACGGAGCCGGAGTTTGTAAACAAGCAGCGGATGGCGGCGGCCATGTTGGGGGGGCACGAGGAGACGCCTGGCATGATTCAGCTGTTTTTCGGCCGTTTTGGCCGCGGATATCATCAAAGGCTGGGGAGCGTCCCGAACACCGACGGAGGACATCGACGGCGGTATGCTGGGCACCGGGTGTTTGGGCCGCAGTTAACATCAGTTGCTGGGATGAGACCTGCATGGGCATGAATATCGCCCCCTCCCCTCCCCTCATGGACTGGAACATCGTTCTTTCCCCACTGCTGACTTTTGCCATGGCCTGCCAAAATGCCGCAATTACCATCAACGGCTTACCTCTCCTTGAGTTGCTCTTTTCATCAGCGACTGAGAGGCGGCTTGGTCTGGACAATTTCAACAGCGGCACAGCGGCACGCTGGAGCCATATTGGGCCCAGCGGTATAATCTGGCGGCTTAGTGGTGGCGGCATGGGTGGTGGCATGGATGGCGTTGATGGCACTGGCGGTGTTGTTCCAATTATCGTACTGCACGGGTCTTTGTCCCGTGATGGTGCGTTGCCGGGAATCCGAGGGAGACCTTTCTATTCTTGTGGTCCCACGGACTTCTACGGACTAGGACCCATACGGCTGACTATTTAATGTCGGGTCTTGACGATCTATTGATACGACTGGAACATCTCCGACGGCTAAGGATGGACAGTCTCCTGCGGTTATACTGACTATTTAATGTCGGGTCTTGGCGATCTATTGATACGACTGGAACATCTCCGACGGCTAAGGATGGACATTCTCCTGCGGTTATACTGACTATTTAATGTCGGGTCTTGGCGATCTATTGATACGACTGGAACATCGTTCTTTCCCCACTGCTGACTTTTGCCATGGCCTGCCAAAATGCCGCAATTACCATCAATGGCTTACCTCTCTTTGAGTTGCTCTTCTCATTAGCGACTGAGAGGCGGCTTGGCCTGGACAATTTCAACAGCGGCACAGTGGCACGCTGGAGCCATATTGGGCCCAGCGGTATAATCTGGCGGCTTAGTGGTGGCGGCATGGGTGGTGGCATGGATGGCGTTGATGGCACTGGCGGTGTTGTTCCAATTATCGTACTGCACGGGTCTTTGTCCCGTGATGGTGCGTTGCCGGGAATCCGAGGGAGACCTTTTTATTCTTGTGGTCCCACGGACTTCTACGGACTAGGACCCATACGACTGACTATTTAATGTCGGGTCTTGGCGATCTATTGATACGACTGGAACATCTCCGACGGCTAAGGATGGACATTCTCCTGCGGTTATACTGACTATTTCTCCATGAGATACTCGTCTGCCGAACTATTACGACTGCGAGGTTCCCCCGCTTCGCAGGAATAGCCCTCCAAGTTATCGAGGGCTTACCTTAACGAAGGGTCTTGGGACCCAGAGAGGTGGCATGCGGCCAAGAAGAATTTGTGGGGTTTTTTAAATAGATTTTTAAATAAGGGTTTTTTAAGGGGGAGGATTTGACGTGTGGGAGAGAGAACCCGTCGGGGAGGGATCCAGCCCCTGTGCTTGTTCACGGCACTACTTCATCTGGTCTGAAGGCGGGGGGGAGGGCTCTGTTCCAGGACTAGAGGGTTGTTCGATCTGTACGGTAAGTGGGAGAGGCAGATATGGCGGAGGGGGGGGGCGTATCGAGAGTTGGGAGCACGTGTTCGATGTCTGAAAGTGATCACGTGCTCCAGCCCCTTAGTCCCTACCCGTTTCTCGGGCGGCCATGATCCTCAGAGCTTGGATCTTCGGCTGATGTTATGTAATGCCCGGTCCGTGGCTAATAAAGCTCCCCTGATCTGCGATCTTATTCAGGGGGAGTCCACGGACCTTATGGGCATTACGGAGACCTGGTTGGGTCCAGAGGGGGGGGTTTCCCCTTGTTGAGCTGTGCCCTCCAGGTTTCCGAGCATTTCATCAGCCGAGGGCCCAAGGTAGGGGTGGGGGGGTGGCGGTTGTCATTAAGGAAGATCTAGAGCCGAGGGAGGCCACTGTTCCTCAGATTGCCGGCTGTGAATCCCTCTATGTGCGGTGGGGCCATAGGAATCAGTTGGGCTTGTTGATCGCGTACCTGGCTCCTTGCTGCGTGACCACAGCCCTGCCTGAGCTGTTGGAGGTACTTGCCGCTGTGGCGGTTGAGACCCCCAGACTTATAGTCATGGGGGATTTCAACCTACCATCAGCTGGCTTGTTATCGACTGCAGCTCGGGAGTTCCAGGCTTCCATGACGGCCTTGGACTTGATTCGAGTAAATGATGGCCCTACGCACATGGGGGGAGGCACGCTGGATTTGATTTATATCTCTGGACAGTGGTTAAATGATCTGGAATTAGATGATTTAGTAACAGAACCAATGTCATGGTCCGATCATTTTCTCCTTCGCCTAGACTTCCGAACCGCCACTCACCATCGCAGGGAGACGGAACCTATACGTTGGTTCCGTCCCAGGCACCTGATGGACCCCGAGAGGTTCCTGACGGAGCTTGGGCCATTCCCTGAGGATCTGGCCCACGGCACGACTGAGGAACTAGTCGTGGCCTGGGAACAGGCCACAGCTGGGGCCTTGGACCGTGTCGCGCCTTTGCGGCCTCTGACCCGGCGCAGATCTCGTCCGGCCCCTTGGTTCTCCGAGGGGCTGAGGGAGATGAAACGCCGGAGAAGACGCCTAGAGAGCACCTGGAGGTCCAGTCGTTCGGTTGATCGGACACTAGTTAGGTCCTATTCTAGGACCTACCTAGTGGCAATGAGGAGGCGAGGCGTTCTACGCCTCCACCCTCATTGCGTCGGCAGATAACCGCCCGGCCGCCCTGTTTGGTGACCCGCTCCTCCTTCATCAGGAGGTGCGGATGACCCTTGCAGGACGAGCCGAGGAGTTTAGTGGTTATCTATACGATAAAATCGCTCAGCTCCGGGACGGTCTGGACCGAAATTGGGATGATCCAAGCGAGGGAGAGGAGGCACGTCTTGTCGAGTCTGTTTGGGATGAGTTTGACCCTGTGGCTCCCGAGGACGTGGACAGGTTGTTGGGGAGGCTTCACGCCACGACATGTTTACTGGACCCGTGTCCTTCCTGGCTGGTACTGGCCACTCAGGAGGTGACACGAGGCTGGCTCCAGAGGATTATCAACGCTTCTCTGTTGGAAGGGGTTTTCCCTGCCGCCTTGAAAGAGGCGGTGGTGAGACCCCTCCTCAAGAAGCCCTCCCTGGACCCAGCTATTTTGGGTAATTATCGTCCAGTCTCCAACCTTCGCTTCGTTGCAAAGGTTGTAGAGAGTGCTGTGGCGCGACAGCTACCCCAATACCTGGATGAAGCCGTCTATCTAGACCCATTCCAGTCCGGCTTCCGACCCGGATACAGCACGGAGACAGCTTTGGTCGCATTGGTGGATGATCTCTGGAGGGCCAGGGACAGGGGTTACTCCTCTGCCCTGGTCCTATTAGACCTCTCAGCAGCTTTTGATACCATCGACCATGGTATCTTGCTGCGCCGGTTGGGGGGATTGGGAGTGGGAGGCACCGTGTATCGGTGGTTCTCCTCCTATCTCTCCAACCGGTTGCAGACAGTGTTGACAGGGGGGCAGAGGTCGACCGCGAGGTGCCTCACTTGTGGGGTGCCGCAGGGGTCGATTCTCTTGCCCCTTCTGTTCAACATCTATATGAAGCCGTTGGGTGAGATCATCAGTGGCTTCGGGGTGAGATACCAGCTGTACGCTGATGACACCCAGCTGTACTTTTCCACCCCGGGCCACCCCAATGAAGTTGTTGAAGTGCTGTCCCGGTGTTTGGAAGCCGTACGGGTCTGGATGGGGAGAAACAGGCTCAAGCTTAATCCCTCCAAGACGGAGTGGCTGTGGATGCCGGCATCCTGATTCAGTCAGCTGGAGCCGCAGCTGACTGTTGGAGGCGAGTTACTGGCCCCAAAGAATAGGGTGCGCAACTTAGGTGTCCTCCTGGATGAACGGCTGTCGTTTGAAGATCATTTGACGGCCGTCTCCAGGAGGGCCTTCCACCAGGTTCGCCTGGTTCAGCAGTTGCGCCCCTTCCTTGATCGGGATGCCTTGTGCACAGTCACTCATGCGCTCGTTACCTCTCGCTTGGATTATTGTAATGCTCTCTACATGGGGCTCCTTGAGGTGCACTCGGAGGCTTCAGTTAGTCCAGAATGCAGCTGCGCTGATGACACCCAGCTGTACTTTTCCACCCCGGCCACCCCAATGAAGTTGTTGAAGTGCTGTCCCGGTGTTTGGAAGCCGTACGGGTCTGGATGGGGAGAAACAGGCTCAAGCTTAATCCCTCCAAGACGGAGTGGCTGTGGATGCCGGCATCCTGATTCAGTCAGCTGCAGCCGCGGCTGACTGTTGGAGGCGAGTTACTGGCCCCAAAGGATAGGGTGCGCAACTTAGGTGTCCTCCTGGATGAACGGCTGTCGTTTGAAGATCATTTGACGGCCGTCTCCAGGAGGGCCTTCCACCAGGTTCGCCTGGTTCGGCAGTTGCGCCCCTTCCTTGATCGGGATGCCTTGTGCACAGTCACTCATGCGCTCGTTACCTCTCGCTTGGATTATTGTAATGCTCTCTACATGGGGCTCCCCTTGAGGTGCACTCGGAGGCTTCAGTTAGTCCAGAATGCAGCTGCGCGGGTGATAGAGGGAGCTACGCGTAGCTCCCACGTAACACCGCTCCTGCGCAGACTGCACTGGCTACCTGTGGCCTTTCGAGTGCACTTTAAGGTTTTGGTTACGACCTTTAAAGCGCTCCATGGCTTAGGGCCTGGGTACTTACGGGACCGCCTGCTGTTACCGCATGCCTCCCACTGACCCATACGCTCTCACAGAGAGGGACTTCTCAGGGTGCCGTCCGCCAAACAATGTCGGCTGGCGGCCCCCAGGGGAAGGTCCTTCTCTGTGGGGGCTCCTACACTCTGGAACGAGCTTCCCCCGGGTTTATGCCAAATACCTGACCTTCGGACCTTCCGTCACGAACTGAAGACACATCTTTTCACTCGCGCGGGGCTGGCTTAAATTTTATCAATTTTAAATTTTCTATTAATAATTTTAAATGGGGTTTTAGTTTATTATATATTTTAAACTTTTTAAGCTAATTATAAAATAATTTTTTTTTAATTTGCATTTTAAATTGTACATTGTATTGCCTGTTTTTTACTTTTGCCTGTACACCGCCCTGAGTCCTTCAGGAGAAGGGCGGTATAAAAATCAAATAAATAATAATAATAATAATAATAATAATAATAATAATAATAATAATAATAATAATAATAATAATAATAATAATAATAATAATAATAATAATCCCCTGATAATGAGCTTAATCGGGCTTTTGAGCGCATGGCAATAAGGCCAAGTGGTTATTTCAGGGTTCAAAAACAATATAAGACAGGGTCTTATTTTCAGGGAAACATGGTAGATGAAGAGAGGAACTTATGGGGCAGGCCAAGCCAGCTCCAGTTCCATCTCTTGCTTTTTACCAGCATCCCTTCTCTATAAGTGTAGGTCTGTTGAATGGAGAGGCTGTCAACACTAGTGTGGACTGATCTTCTGAGAACCTGGCCTTTGAGATAATGGCTGTGTCTCGCCATCTTTAGAAGTCTGAAACTTTTTTTCCCCCAGCAATTGCTTTTCCTGAAATTGAAGCCCTTGAATTGGCTTTGACAATTTGTTTATATAACCAAAGGATTCAACAGAGGCATGCAGGCAAAAGAAAAGGGAGAGGAACCTGCTTTGGATAATTATGCACTTTGGTTGGGCTTCTGTTTCATCTCGGGAATGGTCTGTTTATAGATGATTGATATATAATATTACCTTCATTATCTTAGTTAGGCAATAATGGGTGGAGTTCACATTTTGCTGCTACAAAAGATAACTAAAGAGTGGCAAGAAAAAGTGAAGGAAAAGATGCACACCAAAACAAGAGCTCATTACCTCAAAGAGATCTCTGATCATAAATTCATGCCTTAAATGTATTGATTGCTTCCACCGAACACATTCACATTCTGAGAACCTTAACCCTATATTTTTCTGGCTATAATAAAGAGGAAATCCCATCATAACAAAGGCCATAAGTTAGACCTGTGGCAGTGCACAACTGCACCTCGCCATAGGAATGGTTCCTTTCAGATATCCTATCTCAGTGACTATTTTTTCTTGGTTAATAATCGGCATTCTGGGGCTAGTAGACATTCTCTTTCCTTATTGGGCTCTGATTGTGGTTCCCACTTTTAAAAAGCATACAGTATATTAGGGACTTGCTGTGAGATTTGTTCCTCTTAGCTGATGGTTTGTCTGTATCTTTGTTTTAAGTTCCTGTCAGCCATCATTTCCTGAGTTTGCTAATAGCAGGAATAATAATAACAAAGGGCAGAACATTGAGTTGATCTCAGCCTAGATGCCATCCTATCCACAATATCTAAAGAATAAGTTTATTGAATTTAACAGAACTTCCTTCTGCATAAACATGCATAAGATCACGCTGTACAGGTCAGCCTTATATTATCCTATCCTTCCCAAGTATAGAACAGGGAAGTCCAAGAGGGGGGGAAAACCATATCAAGGTTGGAGCTAAGCTGCAACTGAGCAATTGCTCACTGCCATTCTAAAAACTTTATTAAATTCACATTATGAAACACGCAGCCCTCGAAATCCAGAACTAAAATCTTCATGACTTGAGGGAACAGGAAGAGAAGGGAGGGAAGTAAAAAAATGTGTGGGAAGGACATTAAATCTTGTATTGTAAAGACTAATGTGACCAGCCCACAATGTTGTATATAATTTTGCAGAACAAATATCCGCTGCTTCAGACAAGGCAAGGACACATTTTTGTACCGTGCAGGCCAATCCTGTGATGTTTGACCATCTTGATTCTAACCCTTGCAGTAGCTTTGACCCCCATGCTGCTCACTGTCACATCTGTAGATTTATCTTGCTCCTTAAAAAGGCCATTAACTCTGGGTAAATGATCCCTAGGCTGTTTTTAGAATAATTAAAACCAAAAGGCCAATAGTTACTATCAGCTGTCTATCAGCAAAACTTGTGTCTCCAAAATGTGGGTTCAATTTCTTGTTGTTAAAAAGCATAAAGCCATATGTGGAACATTATCACACATCTTTGCAAAATTAGCAGAACTATTTGAAAACCCCAGCCTGTGTCTATGAAATTGCCACCCCCTCCTCATCTTCTGCCTCCCATCTTCCCTCCAGAATATCAGGTGAAAGTACTTGTGAGCATAAGGGCAGTGGTGGCTGTAAGTTGGCTGGATGAAAGTTTGAATACAAAAGATGATACAAAAAAGGTTAGACGTGTGCTTGGAAATCAAGAACCCCTGGGTAGCTGTTAGAGCTAAAGAACAAACCTTATTTTCTCCTTCATTTATTCATGCCAGCTCCTGTCATTTTCAGCCAAGCAGCAGCCAATTTTCAGATAACTATCTGGTCTACCAAGACAGAAAATGGGAAATGCTCAAACCCTCAACAAAGTCCCTTCACCAGGTCTGAGACCCAAGTATCAGGAAGGGAGGATGGGGAGAAAAAAAATATTTTGTGGATCTGCATTATGTATTTTTTGGAATGCCAAACTCAGGTTTTGTTTAGAAACAGGGGAAAGGGAAATTTTGTTGTAAAAATGCATGCAAGGTGGGCTGGGGTTTGCCCATACAAGAGTAGATCAATAAAATCTTCATTATAAAGCAGCTGGCATTACTGTATGTGGTTGTTGTGTTATTAAAATAAAGGCTGTTGATTTGCTTAGTATCAAAAAGTTACCCAACTGTGATGCAAATATTTCCTAAGTAAAGCTTTCTTTCATATGCCATTAGTTTTATATCTTGCGTGATGTTTAGTTTTTTTCCATAGTAGACATAAAGAGAAAAATTACTGCAAAGGATCTTAGATGTAAAAGCACAGGGTGTAGTTCAAAGAAAACATTTCAGAACTGGACCTTAAAGTCACTCAAGCCCAAAGACTTCTGGAAGCAGCACTCTGTTAATACCAGTAACAGCCAAGATCTATATAAGTAGGCTACACTTTGTAATCTCTTAAATATATCTCTCTTAAATAAAACATATATAAAATATTCTGAGTTTTTTTCTTGCTGCTGTAAAATTGCTAAGTAGATCTGAGTGCAAACTGTGACACTAATATTTTGTCACCTTTGTAAGATCTCTTGTTTACTGGGACCAACTCAAAAAGTGCTGGTTTAAATTTTAAGATTTTTGACATCTTGGAACTTGCATCTTTTCTCAGATAACATACAGACCTAGTTACTGGAGCTTTCTTCAAACTTCCTGGCACTGAGGTAAGTCTAGTTACTACATACTAAAGGGTGATTTCTATGCTCTTGGTTTTGAAATACTCTCCTTAACAGTATCTCCCTATATGCTTAATATCTCTTTTAAGCATTTTTAATGGTGCCAGGCAAGTACTTTTAAATTTTTCTAAAGCATGTTTATGTCATATCATAACTTTTAATATAATCTTTGCTGTTAAACACAATCTTAAACACCAATAAACAGACATCAGTCCAATCATGGACAGTCATCTGCCTCTAAGCCAGGGGTGTCATACTCGTCATGGCGGCGTCATGTGACGTATTGGGACTTCACTAAACTGAGAGTAGGTGTGGCCAGCATGTGATGCTTCCGGCCCGCGGGCTGCGAGTTTAACAGCCCTGCTCTAAAACAATCTCCCCAAAGAACAACACTTTAGAGGTCAGGACTTCAACTCCCAGAATTCCCCATCCAGGTTGCTATTGCTGAGAATTCTCTTGGTTGAAACTCATTCATCTGGAAGACTCTCAGGATAGGGAAGTCTCTTCTAGGCTGTTCAGATACAGGCATGAAACAACAGCCTTGTTATTTATTCTTACTTTTTGGTTAGTGAGGGGCAATTGATTTAAACCATGGAATGAAGCTGAGAAAGTTAACAAAGAATAAATGCCTGAAAGTTGTTGTCTTTTTGGTCTCTTCCTGTAGTAGGCCTTAACAACTACACTACAATAACTTGTTCTGATTGACTGAGCTGATTCAGCAAATATAAAACCATAGAGCAGGCTACCCTGCATTTACATCCTCTGTGAGGTTTTTCACATGGCCAGTTCTATTTCTAAGTAGAAATGATCTTCCCACTGTTGGTTTCTGCTTGTTAAATTTGTCTTCTCCTTTTATTTCTTTGAGTCTCACAAGATGACCTTTGGTATTTTAGATAATTGTTTGTTCAACTGCAATGTAATAAATTCTTTTTAAAAGTGTTTTTATAAGCAAATATCCTGGGTAACAAGTTTTCATTTATGTTGTATGTCTAACATTTTCCCTTTGAGATTAAAAAAAAACAATCTTTGTTTAAGTCCCAAAATAATTTTGATTTAAAAACAGACAGAATTCTGAGCTCACTCAACTTCCAATTAGCTACTTGTAAATGATGAATCTTTCCCATAATGTATTGGACCCAAACTGCTCATAGGGAATCATATATATTTGAATCCATGTAATAAAAATTGACACAATAGTGAGACCCATCTGACTCATTTTCAGTGACAGAAAGAAAATTTTATAGATTTTTTAGGACAATCAACTGCACATCCATAAGCTATATTTTATACTAAGAAAAGTATACATATATCTTATACAAGAGATAAAAATGTTAAGGTAAATGATGTGTTCCATAATCATACAAATATTCCATGTTGTATTTCCTACATGTTTGTGAGTTTCTTTTTCAAATTACATTTTGATTCAGGAATGAGACAAACTGTGAAGGTAGCAAAGCTGACACGGGGAACCAGCAGTGTTTCTCAATCTTGGCCGCTTTAAAAAGTGGACTTCAATTCCCAGAATTCCCCAGACTATTCTTCATTCCCATGCTGGTTTGGGAATTCTGGGAATTGAAGTCCACACTTTTAAAAGTGGCTAAGGTTGAAAAACACTGATATACAGTATACACATCCATCTGGGCAGTTACCTTCCTTCCGATGGGAAAATCATGTAGATTTATGATGTCTTTGTATGATTTGCTTTATGCATAAAATAATCAATAAATCTAAGGCTTCTTAGATAAACACACTGAGGATACAGGTTTATATTTCTGAGGCTCTTATGATCCAGAAGATGAAAGGCCAACCCTGTAGTGGCAGTTACAAGGGTGGTAAGAAATTCTGAAGGTGGGATAGACAGATTATTATTTGATAGTATCAGGAATGGATCTTGAGACGACTTCCGGTATCCGGTGGCAACGGACGTCTGGAAGGCTTCTCCTGCCTCCAGTGTCCGAATCCGGCCGCCGCCGAGGCCCTTAGGGGCCAGGTGTTCCGAAAAGGACACCTGCCGCACGGACGGCTCGCCAGGGGTCTCCCGGCCGATATACAGGACTGGGGGGACCGATGCTGGCGCGTCCTAGGCTCGGCGGGGTTCGGAGGCCACAGGCCGCGGCCATTATTTTGGTCGTCGCCTAGGCCGCTGTGCCCAGTGACACCGGGGCTTTGGATTTATAATTGCAGCAGCCTGGTGGTGAACAGGAACGGAGAAGAATTGAGGAAAGAAGAAGGAAGGGATATCGGCAAATGTGAGTGGAGTACTCCGGAGTGCGGGGGTTTTCTCCCCTGCGACTGGAAGAATCTGAATCACTTTGGAGAGAGGAGAACTTAAAATAACAAGATTACCGGTTTTGTGGAGCTCTGGAGAAAGAGGTGATGGAGAAATTTAGGAGGGAGGTTTGAGGCCCCCTCCTCTGTGAGGTTTTTCACATGGCCAGTTCTATTTCTAAGTAGATATGATCTACCCACTGTTGGTTTCTGCTTGTTAAATTTGTCTTCTCCTTTTATTTCTTTGAGTCTCACAAGATGACCTTTGGTATTTTAGATAATTGTTTGTTCAACTGCAATGTAATAAATTCTTTTTAAAAGTGTTTTTATAAGCAAATATCCTGGGTAACAAGTTTTCATTTATGTTGTATGTCTAACATTTTCCCTTTGAGATTAAAAAAAAACAATCTTTGTTTAAGTCCCAAAATAATTTTGATTTAAAAACAGACAGAATTCTGAGCTCACTCAACTTCCAATTAGCTACTTGTAAATGATGAATCTTTCCCATAATGTATTGGACCCAAACTGCTCATAGGGAATCATATATATTTGAATCCATGTAATAAAAATTGACACAATAGTGAGACCCATCTGACTCATTTTCAGTGACAGAAAGAAAATTTTATAGATTTTTTAGGACAATCAACTGCACATCCATAAGCTATATTTTATACTAAGAAAAGTATACATATATCTTATACAAGAGATAAAAATGTTAAGGTAAATGATGTGTTCCATAATCATACAAATATTCCATGTTGTATTTCCTACATGTTTGTGAGTTTCTTTTTCAAATTACATTTTGATTCAGGAATGAGACAAACTGTGAAGGTAGCAAAGCTGACACGGGGAACCAGCAGTGTTTCTCAATCTTGGCCGCTTTAAAAAGTGGACTTCAATTCCCAGAATTCCCCAGACTATTCTTCATTCCCATGCTGGTTTGGGAATTCTGGGAATTGAAGTCCACACTTTTAAAAGTGGCTAAGGTTGAAAAACACTGATATACAGTATACACATCCATCTGGGCAGTTACCTTCCTTCCGATGGGAAAATCATGTAGATTTATGATGTCTTTGTATGATTTGCTTTATGCATAAAATAATCAATAAATCTAAGGCTTCTTAGATAAACACACTGAGGATACAGGTTTATACTTCTGAGGCTCTTATGATCCAGAAGATGAAAGGCCAACCCTGTAGTGGCAGTTACAAGGGTGGTAAGAAATTCTGAAGGTGGGATAGACAGATTATTATTTGATAGTATCAGGAATGGATCTTGAGACGACTTCCGGTATCCGGTGGCAACGGACGTCTGGAAGGCTTCTCCTGCCTCCAGTGTCCGAATCCGGCCGCCGCCGAGGCCCTTAGGGGCCAGGTGTTCCGAAAAGGACACCTGCCGCACGGACGGCTCGCCAGGGGTCTCCCAGCCGATATACAGGACTGGGGGGACCGATGCTGGCGCGTCCTAGGCTCGGCGGGGTTCGGAGGCCACAGGCCGCGGCCATTATTTTGGTCGTCGCCTGGGCCGCTGTGCTCGGTGACACCGGGGCTTTGGATTTATAATTGCAGCAGCCTGGTGGTGAACAGGGAACGGAGAAGAATTGAGGAATGAAGAAGGGAAGGGGATATCGGCAAATGTGAGTGGAGTACTCCGGAGTGCGGGGGGGTTTTTTCTCCCCTGCGACTGGAAGGAGTACGAATCACTTTGGAGAGAGGAGAACTTAAAATAACAAGATTACCGGTTTTGTGGAGCTCTGGAGAAAGAGGTGATGGAGAAATTTAGGAGGGAGGTTTGAGGCCCCCTCCTCTGAGAACAATGGTGGCGTCCAGCTTCCGCCTTCACTATGAGAATCTTGATGACATCACTTCCCTTGACTTCCTGGTTGACTAACTGTACTCTGGACTCGTTGCTCCTGTGAGTGCCCCTGGTGGATCCGGAGGAAATTATAAGGATACTGTGCTTGCCTGAGGATTTTAAAATTTTTTTAAATGGCAAAGGTCAGAGACCAATTGCTGGAGAAATGGAGAGAATTCTGGAAAAGTTATCTAATATGGACAAGAAACTGGATGAAATAAGAGCAGAAATTGTGACTATCCAAAAGGATTTAAAGGATACTCAACAAGTCTCAGCAGAAAATAAGCAGAAAGTGGAAGGTCTGGAGGGTGAGATGCGGGCAGTGCAGAAAGAGGAGGCGACAAGCAATGCTGTGCTTGGACTACAGATGGATAAAATGTCTTATTTTCTTAGGTTTCAAAATTTGGAAGAAGTGGACCAAGAAGACTTGAGAGATGTTGTGACTAAACTGTTGGGAGAATTTCTTGGGAGAGGTGTTGATTTTATGAATTGGGATGTGGATCGAGTTTATAGAGTTAATTCACAATATGCATGCACGCATGCAGTTCCTAGAGAGGTTCATGTCAAATTTGTGAAAAGAGAGACGAGAGATGAAATTCTTAGAAAACATAGGAGTGGGGCACTGACTTATAGGGGCAGGGAGATAGCCATTCTGAGGCAGATTCCCAGACAGGTACGTGAAATGAGAAAGAAATATTATTTTTATCAAGCAAATTGTACCAGAAGGAGTGGGCTTCAGATGGCTGATGCCAGAGGATTGATGATTTTCCGGGAGGGCATTACGAAAAAATTAGTACAATTGCGGAGGCTGCGGCCTCGTGGAGGAACACAAAGCCCTCCTGGATTTAGATGACCCAGGAATTGAAGAAGGAGGTTATAGACCATGGGCGGAGGCGGCTGCCGCTGTTGCGGCCCTGGAGTTGGGTCAGGCTGAACCCAGAGTTCTGAGATCCAAAACTAGGAAGTGACAAAGATATTTGGTATTGTGTTGGTTTTCCTTATTCTCTTTCGTATGATATTCTGATTATTCTTGACCCTTCCTTATTGTGTAAGATTGAAACTTAGCTACTTCGTATCACCTGCTTGCCATATGGCTGTTGTATGTGTTTAAAATTTTGAGTAAAATTCTTATCATGTATAAGAAAAATGAAAATTTACCATACCTGATATGTATTTGCATAAAATTTTTTTTTGACCAATAAAAACTTTTTTTTATAATAAAGGAATGGATCTTGAGAAAACTGCAGGAAAAGAAAGAAGTGAAACAAAATAGAATGAAAATAGAATGGAAGGGAGAAAATGTCTGAGCGTGGTATAAAAAAGTTAGAAAACTCCTAACAGAATGAATGGAAAATAGACACAGGGAAAAAGGAAATAAAAGCTGCTTGGAAACTAAGACAAATATGTTACTGAGCTGCAGACAAATGTGGAGATATAAAAATACAAGCAATTAAAAAGAGTTAAACAAGGAACATTCCATAGAGTGAACAGACACAATTTGACATCAAATTGCAGGAAAAGAACAATGCAAGGGATAGAGATTTGTGTAGGGATGATAGTGAATACAGAAAAGAGTTCGAGTTCAAGAAAAAAAATGATGAAAATGAGCCCATGCATGTTTTTAGAATGTTTAGAAATTATAAAGGTGGATGTAACTGGAAAAAAAGTTAAATTTTGGATGCTGTTCAACTTAATGAGTGGCTGGTTGATTTGGTTCATGTGTAGATGAAGTGCCTGATGACTGGGAAAATGCCATTATTGTTCTCTTCTAAAAAGGATAGGTAGCACGAGTGAATGCAAAAACAAAGAGGGATTTGCTTAAGCGTAGCTGGGAAGGTCTTTGGCAGAATTCTGATCATAAGGGTACAAGAGGTGGCAATGAGCAAAATATATATGGAAATTTATGTTATATGGAAATGAGAGCTGTGTATGTTAGGAAAAACAAAAGTTGAATGTAGTAGGAATGAAATCATGATATATGTAGAGGCATGGGCATTCCTTATTAACAGATAGCACAACACTATCCCAAATTGTCAGCTAGCAGCATATATTGTACAACTCTCAGCAGACTCTTAATTTCTGCAAACTCCAGCTTGCAACTTCAATTCAGATTCATGTGACAGAAATGGTTGTGACCTCCTTTTCTGTCCAGACAAAAATGTCATTTTATTTAAGCCCTGATGAAATTTTGATTTCAAGGAGAGGAATGATTTCTAGCTATCAAGAAACTTCAACGTTTTGTTTTATAATGGCAGCTCATCAGTTAGTTATTCACACAATAACTCTACCTACCTTTCCTGCCCTGGCACATCTGATACACTGAAATCAAATAATAATGCATTTAGGAATTCTTTATTTGTATGTACATGCAAGTATCAAATATGCAAATGCAGACATCTTAAATTGCTTACTCGTGATAAAATTATAGGATTTCAAGGACTTTTGAAATTCATGCTTTAATGAAGAGATTGTAATTCACTCAATTTGATTTTTTCTTTTACTCTGTAGAGTATATATTTAGCAAGTGATGCTAATGTTGATCCATCTCTCTCTCTATATATATGGCACCAGTAATTTGAAATGATCTCATATCGAATACATGTCATAAGGGATTATCTGTGAAGACCAAAAGCACAAAAGCATCCTGACTTTCCTCCTCCTCCTCCTCCTCCTCCTCCTCCTCCTCCTCCTCCTCTCTGACTATAGTCTCTAACCAGTGCTTTTAATGACCCGGGGGTATATTTGGCATTGGGGAATAGGTGGCAATATAAATTAGATAAATAAATAAATAATCCTCTTTTCTCCAGCTGGGTCTGAATAGATGGCAATATCTGGCTAAACCTTTTTGGGCCGAGAACCAAGCAGTTAGTACTTGGATGGGATTTTTTCAGGGAAGCCCAAGGCTGTAAGTTGGACTGGAAAATTGGTGAACCACTTGTGTAATACTGCCAAGAAATGAACTGCCCTTGAAGATTTTACTTTTTCTTTGGGTATGCCTATTGAATCTACTTGCACTTAAGTATTTGATTAGAAATTAATGAATTCTGCAACTTGAATAGACACACAAACATTCAAGTTCATCTATGTATATTACTTATCAAGAAACAGTGTATTGGTTTGTTAAGTTCACTGCATTATTTGACATAGGTTAAATATGAATCTAAATACAGTTCATGTACATTCAGTTCCGGATTTTAGAAAGCAGTTTAAGATTGAAAAATAAGGTATGCTGCAAAAGTTTTTCCTTGTAGAGAAGCCTCATTTATGCAACAAAGATATAATATATTTACAGTATATAGCTGTGTGTTTGTAATTTCCACTTTTTTTCCTTTGTTTTCTTTCAGAACTTTTTCTTTTTTAAAAATTATGATTTGGAATGTCAAACTAAAAAAACCACAGACTTACCTAATATGGATATTGTGATTTTTAGAGTAGATGGGAAAGTTTCTTTACTAAGATATTTTATGTTACTCTAAGCTGATTTTAATGGATTTCATTTGTGCTTATTAGTGCATTTTTCTATAATTCAACGTTTTGTTTTATAATGGCAGCTCATCAGTTAGTTATTCACACAATAACTCTACCTACCTTTCCTGCCCTGGCACATCTGATACACTGAAATCAAATAATAATGCATTTAGGGATTCTTTATTTGTATGTACATGCAAGTATCAAATATGCAAATGCAGACATCTTAAATTGCTTACTCGTGATAAAATTATAGGATTTCAAGGACTTTTGAAATTCATGCTTTTAATGAAGAGATTGTAATTCACTCAATTTGATTTTTTCTTTTACTCTGTAGAGTATATATTTAGCAGGTGATGCTAATGTTGATCCATCTCTCTCTCTATATATATGGCACCAGTAATTTGAAATGATCTCATATCGAATACATGTCATAAGGGATTATCTGTGAAGACCAAAAGCACAAAAGCATCCTGACTTTCCTCCTCCTCCTCCTCCTCCTCCTCCTCCTCCTCCTCCTTCTCTCTGACTATAGTCTAACCAGTGCTTTTAATGACCCGGGGGTATATTTGCCATTGGGGAATAGGTGGCAATATAAATTAGATAAATAAATAAATAATCCTCTTTTCTCCAGCTGGGTCTGAATAGATGGCAATATCTGGCTAAACCTTTTTGGGCCGAGAACCAAGCAGTTAGTACTTGGATGGGATTTTTTCAGGGAAGCCCAAGGCTGTAAGTTGGACTGGAAAATTGGTGAACCACTTGTGTAATACTGCCAAGAAATGAACTGCCCTTGAAGATTTTACTTTTTCTTTGGGTATGCCTATTGAATCTACTTGCACTTAAGTATTTGATTAGAAATTAATGAATTCTGCAACTTGAATAGACACACAAACATTCAAGTTCATCTATGTATATTACTTATCAAGAAACAGTGTATTGGTTTGTTAAGTTCACTGCATTATTTGACATAGGTTAAATATGAATCTAAATACAGTTCATGTACATTCAGTTCCGGATTTTAGAAAGCAGTTTAAGATTGAAAAATAAGGTATGCTGCAAAAGTTTTTCCTTGTAGAGAAGCCTCATTTATGCAACAAAGATATAATATATTTACAGTATATAGCTGTGTGTTTGTAATTTCCACTTTTTTTCCTTTGTTTTCTTTCAGAACTTTTTCTTTTTTAAAAATTATGATTTGGAATGTCAAACTAAAAAAACCACAGACTTACCTAATATGGATATTGTGATTTTTAGAGTAGATGGGGAAAGTTTCTTTACTAAGATATTTTATGTTACTCTAAGCTGATTTTAATGGATTTCATTTGTGCTTATTAGTGCATTTTTCTATAATGCAACCTGATATATTTTTTCAGACTCCTGAAAAAGTTATTAGTCCATTATTTTTCAAACAATGTTCCCAAGGTAAATTTCTTTTCTGGATTGAATTGACAGGTCATTAGTACAAATACTGTTCATTCTGTTCTAATATTTCTGAGTCAGTGGTTCTTATAAAATCACTCAGTAAGCACCATATATATGGGGAAATTGATTTAAGTGTCTCAAAGTTAAAAATGTATTCATTTTTAACATTTCTAGATTACTAGACAATCTGTTGGGGGATTCTGTCGTTATCTTCCTGCTTCAGTTACAGCTAATGCTTTTTGGAAACCCAGAGAAGGAAGAACCTAGAAGATAGGTTTATACAGATTATAGACCTAATACAAACCATAATCTCACTTATATCAATATACCATAGCAGGTGAAGATAGCAAAATGGCATGATTTTGGGACACAACTAGCAAAAAATTACATAAAATGTATGTCACTGTCCTTTTGCCTGCTGCATATTAGGTGAAGATTCCCATTCTTCTGGCTGTTTCCAAGCCAGAATGGAGATGGGTTAGAAAGATTTTGGTTTCCTTTTTCTAGGCCAGGTGGAGGAACCTTTTCCACCCCAAGGCTTCATCTGGTTCCCATGTTACCAGAGTGCAGCTGCGCGGGTAACAGTGGGAGCAACTCGTTGCTCCCATGTAACACCAATCCTGCGTAGTTTGCACTGGCTTCCTGTGGTCTTTCGGGTACACTTCAAGATTCTGGTTACCACCTTTAAAGCGCTCCATGGCTTAGGACCTGGGTACTTACGGGACCGCCTGCTGTTACCTTTTGCCTCCCACCGACCCGTACGCTCACACAGAGAGGGCCTTCTCAGGGTGCCGTCCGCCAAGCAATGTCGGCTGGCAGCCCCCAGGGGAAGGGCCTTCTCTGTTGGAGCTCCTACGCTTTGGAATGAACTTCCCCCTGGTTTACTTCAAGTGCCTGATCTTCGGACTTTTCGCCGTGAGCTGAAAACGCACCTATTTATTCAAGCGGGACTGGATTGAAATTTTATTGGGGTTATTTATATTTTAAGATTTTAAATTGTTTTAATTATTTCGGCCACATTATAATATGTTTTTTTAATTTCTTTTAATGTTTATATAGTATTTTTACTTGGCTGTACACGGCCCTGAGTCCTTCGGGAGAAGGGCGGTATAAAAATCGAAATAAATAAATAAATAAATAAATAAATGTGGAAATTGCACATATAAATGTTGAGATCCATCAAGTTCTCAGCTTCCAAGTTGCTAATAGCAGCTTGAAAGCAATGTTTTGACTAAGTTGCTGGGCTGGGGTGGCTTGGAGGAAAAGTTCTTGGAGACTGTTGGCCAGAGAAGCATATGTGAATATCTACCTACAGTGTCAGTGTTCTTCTGCTTATAAGGGCTTCAGGTTTGGGTGTGTCAAGTGAGGGTCTTGTGATGGGTCAAGTGTGAGTCATCAGTGAGAGTGTTGTGATGGGTCTTCTGATGGGGAAGTTACATCAGGTGAGGGTCATTGGAAGGTGAAGTGCTGGTTGGGGAGGGTCAGTGTGGGTTGGTTGAGGGTCAGTGCTGTCTCTGATTGGCTGTGTGGTTGATTTGGATTCTGAGGGTTTTGTGGGTAGTTATAGTCAATGTGTCTGTTGGTGAAATTGCTTTGTGGAGTGCCAGGCTTTGATGAACTCACAAGCATGGTGGTGGTAGTGTAGCTGATGATTTTTGTGTTGCTCCAATCGAACTGGTGCTGTTTGGTGTCAATGTGGGTAGAGATTAAGGATTTGGAATTGTGGCATTTGACTGCCAGTTGGTGTTCTTGGATCCTGATTTGTAATTGATGCGATGTTTGTCCCAGGTAGAACTGGTTGCAATGGTTACAGTTGATTTTGTAGATTACATTGCTTCTTTCATCCTTGTAGATAATTCCTGGTGGAGTGTGGCTGTGGGTTTGTGGACTACTGCTATTCTTAGGGGTTGGAGTATTCTGGAGTATTCTGGCTGTCATTACCAATACCCCTTTTGTGCATGGTAGGGTTAGTTTTTGTGTGGTGGTTGGCTGTGTTGTGTGTTGTGGTTTGGGTGGTGTTTGTCAGAATTCGAGTTTTTTTGGATAGCCTTTACGGAGAAAGACATCAAGCAGTGGTTTCTCTTCTGCTTTTCTTAGTATTGTGGTGCTGCAGTGTGTCTTGGCCCTTCTGAAGAGACTGTGGACACAGCTTCTTTTGTGTGCAATGGGGTGGTTGCTTGTGAAGCAGAGGATCTGGTCCATGTATGTGGGTTTGTAGTAGATGTGGGTTTCCAGTTCTCCAGTGTCTAATCTCCTTATGTTGATGTTGAGAAATGGGAATCTGTTGTCTGTTTCTTCTTCTAGGTGTCAGCAGTTCAAGATAGATCAGACTAGGAATCCCATGTCATGTAGGTCAGTCTACTTTTATTATAAAGCTACAGTCACAGACTCTTGCAAGTCTGAATAAGTGTGTCCCCCCCACCCGCTTCTTTTACCTTTGTGACAACTAGGGAGGGTTTTGTCTAAGATGTTTACCTCAGATTCAGTTCTCTTCTATCTGGCTGTTGTATTGGTAGCGGTTCTTCCTCCAGTCCCTCAAGGCTGTTCCCTCTTCCATCTACACTAAGAAGAAGAGCTATTAGTAGAACGAGACTGTCTCCCCATACTTGACATATTTTTAAATAATTGCATGTGAACTGCTGCTGGTAATAATAATAATAATAATAATAGGAAATCAGAAATCCCATTGTTGGGAGGGACAATCTCATTTTACTTACTCTCAGTGATTCTCCTGAAAGTGGAGGCAGGTAGAGCAGCAGTGGGGAAATATCTGCCTTGTTTATTCTCCTCTTCCTTTTCTCTCACCTGCCTTCATCTGTCGGAGCTTGGGATTGGTGCTTTAGCTCTCACTCTTGGAGGGAGGAAGCTTGTCTATGAAATTGCCTTGGTGCCCAGAAAGCTATACTTATCCCCCTGCCAGCACATATGTCCAGCAATCTGTCCAGGGTTGCCCAGCAGCCTCATCCTCCCTTTAATAAAAGGAAGACCTGAATAAATGGACACATCTAGTATTTTCATAAAGGGAATACACAGTACATTTCATGGCCAGACTGCTGTGCATAGAATTGGACATGTTGGAAGTCTCATTAATTGATAGTTTCTCCAGCAAGTGGTGCCACATACCACTTGCTGAACCCATACTGTATGAGCATGGGTTCAGCTGTAGTCAAAACCAGTTCAGTGAATTTTTAAGAACATTGGTTCTGTTTGCATTTCTTATAGGACCATAGCTAATGGATCAGACTCCTATGTAAAGGTAGCACCCAAATATAATATGGCGGTAAAGTAAAGGTAAAGGTTCCCCTTGCACATACGTGCTAGTCATTGCCGACTCTAGGGGACAGTGCTCATCTCCGTTTCAAAGCCAAAGAGCCAGCGCTGTCCGAAGACAGCTCCATGGTCAAGTGGCCGGCATGATTCAATGCCAAAGGCACACAGAACGCTGTTACCTTCCTACCAAAGGTGGTCCCTATTTTTTCTACTTGCATTTTTATGTGCTTTCGAAACTGCTAGGTTGGCAGAAGCTGGGATAAGTAACAGGAGCTCACCCTGTTACACGGCAGCACTAGAGATTCGAACTGCTGAGCTGCCGACCTTTCGATCGACAGGCTCAACGTACTAGCCCCTGAGCCACCGCGTCCCTATCATATGGCGGTATTATTGCATAATTACCTATTGGAGAAAATATGACTTGCAAAAGAAAATAGGAAAACAAATGTGTCTTCTGGCCCACCTTATTATTAAATCTTTCTCTTACTGTATGTGTTAAATCATAATATTATCTGTGGATGTTTGCCAAGAGTAAAAGCTGAAAGAATTTTGAAAGAGGACATCCCCATGCCTAACTTCTTAATAATCTGAAAATACACACGGTAGTTGGCATCATACATTGGACAGCTTTTTCCTCTTGCAAACTTTTCACTTTTTCATAGTTCCTTTAAATAAACAATGTTTTAAGGAACTAGTTCACAAGTGAGAGTAGTGAAACTTTGCCTTTAGTCTAGCTATGAGAAGGATCTTGGAGTCCTAATGGACAATCACTTAAATATGAACTAGCAGTGTGAGGCTGTAGCCAAAAATACCAAGCAATCCTAGGCTGCATTAACAGAGGATAGAATCAAGCCTATATAAAGTCTTGGTAAGACCATACTTGGAATATTGCATCCAGTTCTGGTCACCACAGTATAGAAAAGATGTTGAGATTTTGGAAAGAGTGCAGAGAAGAGCAAAAAGATGATTAGGGACCTGGAGGCTAAAACATATGAAGAACGGCTTCAGAAATCTCTAGTCTAGTGAAAAGAAGGACTAAGGGGTGACATAATAACGGTGTTTCAATATTTGAGGGGCTGCCCCAAAGAAGAGGGAATCAATCTATTTTCCAAACCTCCAGAAGGCAAGGCAAGAAACAATGGATGGAAAGTAATCAAGGAGAGAAGCAACCTAGAGCCAACAATGCAAATAATTAACCAGTGGAATAGGATGCCTTCAGAATCTGGGGGTGCTACATCACTGGAAGCTTTTAAGCTTTTAAGACAGCTATTTTCTGAAATGCTATATATGGTCTCCTGCTTGATCAGGGATTGGACTAGAAGACCTCTAAGGTCCCTTTCAACTCTGTTATTCTGTTAGCTATAATTGTGAATATTGAGGGAATGAGTAGAATAATTAGTAATCTAGACTAAAATAGGGATTCCCATCAGGAGCTGTACAAGATGAATCCAAGCAATTCAACATTCATGATCAGAGCAACATATCAAATGCCAGGGAAGGCAGTGTATGAGGCACATTGAATGAATCAATATGCCTGTTATATAGTATCATTCTTTGATTATCTTGGGCTACTTAAATACTTTCATTCTTTTAATGTCATAAGTTAATTCTAATTCGATAAAGCAAAGACAAATTTGTCGGACCATGACAAACTGGCATGTTGGTTATTTAGATACTCAGATTAGGAGAATTTAAAAGACATGTAGGGTTTTAACATTGGGTTTGTTTTTTAATGGTGGGCATCCTTTCACTTGAACAATTAAGAACGATCTTTGGAAATTAAGTTTTACTTTTGTAGTGCAATGAAATGTCAAAATATTTCACAAATTGAAGTAATAAAAGAATTCTGGAAGCAGATATGTCAAAATGGTGGTGGGGGGGAGGGAAATCACATTTTTAATTTAATGAGTTGATGAAATGTGTCAAAACAATCATTTGGGCATTGAAACATCAAAATCACACTTTCAGATTTCTCTCAGAAAGTAAAAGTTTTGACAAAACTTCAGTTTTGACAAGATACTTTTTCTAAGCGGGAAACAAAAGGCAAAAGAGAAGATAGATGTTTTGTTTTTCTTTAACAACAGAATTAGCATTTGCATTGCTCGCATTTCTTTTTTGTTTTGTTTTTTACTGAGGATGAGATTGGAACAGTATCATTGTAACAGAGTTATAACAATATAAATGATTGCTGTAAAAACAGCTTTCTATTATTTGAGTAGTTGGTTTTAAAAGCCATTATTTTTAGATAAACCACAGATTATATAATTAGCATATCCCAACCATATTGCTCCTGCAGTTTTGAATTTCACATCCTCTGTCCTCCAATTATAATTGGTTTCTACGTCAGGAGCCTGAAACTGTTGAATCTAAGTAAGTGCTTATGTACCTTTCTCTTACAGTCTGAAATACTTCCTTAGTGATGAAGATACAATTGTTATATGTTGCAGATCAATTCTGCCAATCTATTCATATAGTATTTCAGATCTTCTTCTTAGGCATAGGCCATTGCAGAGGATTTATGCCACACAATATTAGAGCAGAGCTAGGCCCCTCTTCATGAGTTCAAGACCGAATATACACTGTATTAATTGTAGAGATTTCCCATTATAATTTATTGCTGTGGTGTTCAGATAGCTGGTCTGTAATGTTGCTGCAACATAAGAATCTCCACAATAGGAAACTGGAAACTGTGACATGGTAGTGATAACTTATTTATTTTATTTATTAATCAAATTGTTATAGCTGCCTAGCTCACCAAAGGCAACTCTAAGTGGGGCATAACAAATAATGATCGTGATTTCTTGCTTTCTATACTGTTCTTCCTCCTTGGAAGGAAGGAAGACAATCAAAATAAAGTTAAATAAAACTGCCAGCAATAAAACCAACAATTGTAAAAAAAATTGCATACAAACAGTACAATGGAGTATAGTGGAGTTTACAAACAGTAAAAATGGAGCTCATTTAAAAAGGGGGAAGTGATTTTCAAAAGGCAGTTTGAAGCACAGTTGGTCTTAACGTGTTGGTGTCCCATAAACATGTGGCTGAAGACCTGTTTTTCAACTACAGTAAAAAAGAAGAAGCCAGCATGAGCTATGGGAGGACCTGTCATTTATTCCCCTTTATAATTAGGGCTCTGCCATTCATGTGGCACTAGTGGGACTACCAATAAGGCCTTCCCCACTGAACTTGTGACATGGATGGGCAATTTAAATGAGATGAGATCTAATGAATGAATGAATGAATGAATGAATGAATGAATGAATGAATGAGGGGAGTTAATCTTTTAAGTATTTATCTTGTTAAAATTCTGATTCATAATAAACCATACTGAAAGTGCAGGTGGGCGTAAGTGACAACGGAAAGTAATTATGTTAATCTGCCCCTCATACACTTGTATGCAAATGCCACAATCCAAATATGAAGTTCACAAAGCCATACACAATTTTGTCATTTTGGCTTCATCTTGGATTTGAACGTGAAACAGTTGGACAACTGAAACGAGAGAGAGAGAGAAAAATCTTCAGTCAGTGCCAAATTGCCAAATCCTAACATTGCAGAAAGGGTAATATAATTGTCAATGATGAACAGCATTTGGATGTTAGATTGGCTTGGAATGCAGCTTCAAAAATAGCCCAGCAGGGCATCTAACAGAGCCAGCCAGGGGTTGGCAATGACCACTATTGTCTTGGATTGACAGAATCCAAAAACAGTCTCCAAGAGCCCACCACTCTGCTTGTTCCTGGGTAGCCTAGGAACATCTAGTGGACAACCATTTAGATATGAGCCAGCAGTGTGCAGCAGCTGCCAAAAAAGCCAACACAGTTCTGGGCTGCATAAACAGAGGGATAGAATCAAAATCACGTGAAGTGTTAATACCACTTTATAATGCCTTGGTAAGGCCACACTTGGGATATCACATTCCGTTTTGGTCGCCATGATGTAAAAAGATGTTGAGACTCTAGAAAGAGTGCAGAGAAGATGATTAGGGGACTGGAGGCTAAAGCATATGAAGAACTGTTGTAGGAACTCAGTATGCCTAGTTTAATGAAAAGAAGGACTAGGGGAGACATGATAGCAGTATTCCAATATCTCAGGGGTTGCCACAAAGAAGAAGGAGTCAAACTATTCTCCAAAGCACTTGAGGGTAGAACAAGAAGCAATGGGTGGAAACTAATCAAGGAGAAGCAACTTGGAACTAAGGAGAAATTTCCTGACAGTTAGAACAATTAATAAGTGGTAGAACTTGCCTGCAGAAGTTGTGAATGCTTCAACACTGGAAATTTTTAAGAAAATGTTTGCTAACCATTTGTCCGAAATGGTGTAGGGTCTCCTGCCTGGGCAGGGGATTGGACTAGAAGGCCTCCAAGGTCCCTTCCAACTCTGTTATTATTATTATCTCTAGCTTGATAATATTGTCTCCTGAAAAAGCATTCTCAGTCCCATCTCCTTTTCATTTCCCACTTTTAAAATGAGGATGAATTATGGCTATCCTCCAGAGATTCCTCTTAACAGTCAAGGTAATGGCAGTGGCTGATTTGTGTGTTCACAGGGTTGCATCCCACCATAATGGCCTTGAAGTAGTGGAGGAAGAGCTGCTACCAAGATAACATCAAATATAAGAAACCTGAATCTGTGGCAGAACCAGTAGTGGGTTCCACTTACCTTCGCTACCAGTTCGGAACAGGGAGCGTGCACCTGTGCACGCTTGCTTCACTTGCGTGTGGCACTTCTGCACATGCGCACAGAGTCCGTGAGTCCGTGATGACATCCAGGCAGATGGATGGAGCCTCCCGCCGCTGCCACTATTGGTTCGCCTGAATTGGGGTGAACCGGTAGAAACCCACCACTGGGCAGAACTGTTGAGAAAATGTCACAGACAAGACCCCCACCTCCAGTTCGCACAAAGAGAGAGAGAGGGAGAGAGGAAATAGATTCAAACTCACAAGATTCTGTTGCTATAGCTTTATAAGGCTTGCACGACACTGGGTTCCTGGTCTGGTTTATCTTGAAAGGCTGACATTCACATCTGGATGCAGGTTAGCTTTGCCTTTAAGTGCCATCGAAAACAACCGAGTTGTGGGCTCCCAGTAGTCATTTCAAGAGCTCAATCTTTCAACAGGGTCAGCCAGTCCACCCTGAGACACAGCATGAGAAATGTTATGGTCAACAACAAAAAGCAATCAAAGTGTTTTGGGGACTTGGAAAAGCTGAGCAAGTCAAAATTTGACATACTTGTGGTTGGGGTTTTCCTCTGCTTAGGGAAGGTTTTATTGTGTGATACACCATCGCCCGCTTAATGTCCCTTTCAGTGGCTTGCATTTACACTAGAACTAGAGGATGTTACTGGCAAGCTCTCTCCCCCCAAAGAGATTTGTATTAATTTCTTTTCTGACTCTCTTCCTTTTATAAACAAACAGGCTTAGATCCCTCTGCTCCATTTTTAGTACCATGTAGCCCATTTTCAGGAAATGGCTCAAATATTTATATATGCCTCTGCCCCACCTGGGGAAAAAAAAATGTTTCCTTCAGGTTTGCTTTTGGTGAATGAGAGACTAGAATGTTTTCTTTTCCCCCCGCTCTTTCTTTCTTTCTTATTTAGAAAAAGGAACTCACTAATTTAAAAAAAACAGACGATCTGCAGCAAGTGATCAAAAGAGCCATTTCCCAAGTTTTAGGTCAAGTAGCCTCTTTTGAGTGCTTAAAATAACTGAGAACTCCTCCTGTTGTATGTTATAATTTAGACCCATATGAATGTTGCTATATTCAGCTTTAAACTCCAGTCTGAGTAGTTCCTGGATCACTGTCCTGATGTGGTTAATCTACTGTATAATATAAAAACACTATTTTTTTTTCCCTGAGCAAAAATAGCTATTTCATTACTTTCATTACACAGCATGCTCAAATGTGTAGAAGTGGATCTAGCTTGATGGCCCATGGCCAGCCATTCTTCTGCCCTGCCAATGTTCCACATCAGCATGCAAAGGCTTGTTTTGGTTCTTGTCCATATGATGAGTGAAGAATTTGGACCCATGATGCAATAGAACAATAGACCTCGATTTCCTTTCTTTGTGAAGAAATAGGTACTGATCATTCAGGCAGAATTTCTCTTCTGGATGTGGCCCCTGGTCTGCTAAAATTCCCAAATGATAAAATCTTGGAATTTGCAGCCTTCATAAATCCAACCAACCAACACATTACTTTATATAAGGCACTTTAGGAGAGAGAAAGAGGGAAAGGGAGAGGGAGCGGAAAATGGAGAGAGAGAGAGAGGGAGGGAGGGAGGGAGAGATGTCTGATGATTGTTAATGAAGAAAAGAAATCAACAAGACAAGTTTGGACAATGGAAAATTCAAATATATATCACAAACATTTACATCACAAGTTAATATAGAGCTTTATTCTTCAAAAATAAAAGCCTTTTCCTAGAGGAATGATTAAGGTTAAGTGAGCATGCAGGCAGGTATTTTTCAGAAGACTGATCTATTAAAATCGCTGCCTAAAGATCTTACATATATACAGGTAGTCCTCATCTTACAGCCACGACTGAGCCTAAAATTTCTGTTGCTAAGTGAGACATATATTAAGTGCGTTTTGCCCCATTTTACAACCTTTCTTGCCACGGTTGTTAAGTAAATTACTGCAGTGGGTAAGTTAATAACCTGGTTGTTAAGTGAATCTGGCTTCTCCATTGACTTGGCTTGTCAGAAGGTTGCGAAATGTGACCACATGTCCTTGGGACACAGCAATGATCATAAGTATGAATCAGTTGCCAAGCATTTGAATTTTGATCACATGATCATGGGGATGCTTCAAAGGTCGTAACTGTGAAAAACGGTCATAAGTCACTTTTTCTGTGCCATTGTACCATTGAACGGTCACTAAATGAACTGTTGTAAGTCGAGGCCTAACTGTAGTTGTGCAGTGGGGGATTTCTTGAGGTTTATTCTAGGTATTCCTTATGACTTCTGGAGGAAGATGAAATAGATTACAGTTATGAAAAAAAATAAAGAGTGTGTAATAGGTGTCGAATGGAACATATACTGTACATCATGACCACCTCAGACTGGTTGAGATAATTGGAAGACCACCCAATCAGCTCATTCTAAGGGAGCAAATGTTAGTGCAATTATATAAAGAGAAGCCTGTCCTTTGGACTGCATTTAATATAGAAAAGAAATCTTATAGCAGGCATGCAGGACTTCTGACTTTTGCCTACTTCCTTGCATGACAAGTCACTAGAGTCTCATCTATCACTGAGACTCCACAAATAAGCTGCAGCTACTACTGTGTTGAAAGAAGCCAATGCCTCGAAAGATCCTCTTCCTTGTAAAGTAGAGAAACCATAGTGTAAAAGTTAGGAGTTGGATGCTCTGGCTTTGGCATGGATAGGTCTCTATGCTCATGGTTTCTTTCACAGCACCTGTGATCCAGGAGGATCTCGTGGCCTAGGGTTGGGTTTTCTAACCTTGGCAAATTTAAGATGAGTTCTTCAACTCCCAGAATTCTGGGACTTCCACGTCTCTTAAACTTGCTGAGTTTGGGAAACCCTGACTAGGGGGATCATGTAGATAAGGCCCATCCCTTATCTATATGTTTAATCAATACATTAATTAATACACATTAAGAATAAAAGCTCAGATGTCCCCAAGTTGGTTATGCGAGTTGATGCAACAACTTCATAGACTTTAACTAATTTTGCAATGAAATTAACATAAAAGTTAATGTTCAAACGTAAACATTTTACAGTATAATTCAAAGTCCGTCAGAATCAAGTAGAATGGTGATATCTGTTAATAATGTCCTTGTTTGACCTTTGAAGCAGACAAGTCATGTTTTGGATAACCTCAGAGTACATCACAAGCCAAAGTCTCCTGTAATTTTGTGGGCTCCAGGAATATTACAATATCCTGGAAGGGAATTAATAAATGGTAGTTTTTAGTTCCCTGTGCATTTTCTTTTTCTTTTAGTCAGCAAGACATATTGTCTGTGCCGATGGAATTAATGTGAAGTGCCTAATGCAAAAAGCATTTTTCTCTCTCTTTGGCCTCAATCAATGCAGCTGTGGAGATGAACCCACTGAAGGGCTATTTATACTATTTATTTCATAATTAGATTTTTACATTTTTTTTAACCTCTGTCATTTTTATATTTGTGGCTTTCATCTATTTGTTCTGTGCCACCCAGAGTTGCTTTTGGTGAGATGGGCAGCGATACAAATTTGATAGATAAATAAAATGATTAGCTTTTGCTGCTTTATTTATGGAAAAAGAAGTCTGCCATCAAGAAAACTGTTGGGGTTTTTTTTTGTTCCCTTTAAGTTAGTCAAATCCTGGTAACTGTCTAGACAACATCCTGAAATTTTCCTGGCAAGGTTTTTTGGAAGTGAGTTGCCCCTGCTTGCTTCCTTGGGCTGAGAGAGAGTGACTGGTACAAGGTCACCCAGTTGGCTTTGGGGCCAAAGTAGGATTAGAGCTCATGGTTTTCTGATTTCTAGTTTGATGCCTTAACCACTGCACCTTTTCTGTTGCATTGGCTGCCTGTTTGAACATCATATCTCCAAGGTTAGGTTGGCCTTGACCCTGCGGTCTTTTTGAATTCCTTGTGAAAACCTGGATGTTTCCCCAGGTATGAGGAATCATCAAGTTAGTTGCGGCCTTCAGGTATTACTAATTCATTTTTGACTAGTGTTGCCATTCTCGGTCAACATATATCAATTCTATGTTTTTATTATGTTGATGTTTGCTTTGTGTTCTCTGTTTTTACAAATTTATCTCAGCCTTGCAATTGTGAGATGGGCAGACATACAAATCAAGTAAGGAAACAAATGAATAAGCATGGAATAGATGTTCAGTTTGGATGTTCTACTATGCTGATGTTCCAGGATATGTGGTAGTGAGGGTGAGGAGGAAGGAGTGTCAGGAGCAAGCGCTGATTTGTGAAATCTAAAGAACTGCTGTTTTTCCTCTGACCTGCCTTCCCAAAGGTCTGGTATTGTGCCAGCTGTAGGGCAAATTGCCTCCATCTCCGTCCAAAAGACTAAATGCAGCTGATACTTTAAATCATTCTTCCAAGGCTAATTGATATATTACCCATAAAATGTAATTGAGCAACCATCTAATGTCCACAAACATTCCGCACAAATAGGGGGAAGTTGAAGGGACTTCGGTCAGGCTAACAGACACGGGTAGGGTTCTTCTCTTGGAAAGTTGAACTGGACCAACCCATCTTTTCTTGCAAACAGGACTTGATAAAAAAGCAGAACTGGTACAGGGTTTTAATTCTCTTCAGCTACACAGGAAAACAGCAACGCAGGCTGCTGGCAGTGCAGGCAGACCATCAGCAGGGAAAATAGGATGCACGCATGAACATCTGCTCCAAACCCCTTGAAAAGTAACCATGCAGTAGCGTGGGAGAAACATCTGTGCAGTGTAAAATAAATGTCAGCTTCTGCAATTCAGGCAGGTTGAGTGGAGAAAGACAAAGGACAGCTTAATGTTGTCTCAGCTTCGGTGGAATAGCGTTATTTTCCTACCAGTAAGGCATAGAGAGTCCTTCTGACTGGGATGCGAACACCTCTTATGAGGCAGGGTCTGAGAGTGACACCCCTCCTGTGCTGTTAACCTAGCAGGAAACAGGGAAGGGTGAAAAAGGCTGAGAGTGCACTTAAAATCCCTCATATTTGTGGAGATGGCAGGCTTTTGATAAATAACTGTATTTGCTGTTCTGACAAATTAAATATTTAGTAGGACCTATTTTGCCATCTGTTTGCAAGGAGAGCAAAAAAAAGAAAAAAGAAAAAGCCAAAAAACTCTTTGCTTCAAAAAACAGTTCCATAGCCTTGTTTTCTCTGCATGATATGCAGAATGTAACCTCATTGAGGTTACTCTGAAAGTTGGAGCCGGGGGTGGTGGTGGTGGGGAATGGGAAGGTAGGCAGACAGGCTACACTAAGCTACATCTTTTCTTCATTTTCAACTCTAGATTCGTCCTCTCAGACTTCTTCTCACAGACAGAGGAAAACTGCGCAAAAGGAAATTGTCCTTACCCCAGGATCTTTAGATAATAATGACCTGACACTTGTGTTGTTCTCATTCCCACGTACAAGTCTAGATCCAGGGCTGGAGGTGGCTTTTGAGGCAGGGGATATTGGTCCAGCAAGGGGTATGTGCACTAATGATCAATTACAACAGACTTTTGCACCCTGCCCCCACCCCCATAGATAGCTTAGCATTCAGGGCCCCAAACTCCCAGATCCTGGCTTACCTAGGAATTCTGGCAGTGATTTTCCAATTCTCTGGAAGCTTCCTGATATGGGAAAATTGATTTAAAGTATTGTAACAAGAACACATTTCATGCGTGACTGAACAAGCAGTTTAATAGCGGGATCTACTTCCAGCAGTGGTTAAAGAAAGAAGGAAGAATTGGGCTGAGCTGCAGCCACGTCCCTTAGCCATGCGAGTTGGTTCTCATGTTTGCCTGCTGCTTACCTATTGCGGTACCAAATTATTTCTGCAGATGGGGGAATTAACAATGAGAGTGTTCTAACAAAATTTTCAGGACAGGATGTAGAGGGCAAGAAATTAATCTCTGATGAACTTTATTTGGGAAATCTCTAGATTGGCAGATGAGGGGCAAATGCTCAACCTCGACCAACCTGTTGCCCAGTGAATAGCAAAGATATAAAGTCCTGGAATTAAAGGCTAGTTCTGGCTTCTGCTGTGGCAGACCCCAACACAAGGGTGATGCTGGCCCATGTTTTGTATTTGCAAAAGGTGATTTATGTAGTCAGTTCTGCAGGTGCAAAATGATGGTTTATGTAGAGCAGGAGTATCAAACTCACAGTGTCACGGTGTCGTCACGTGATGTATTAGGACTTTTCCTCCCTTTGCTAAACCAGGCATGGGCATGGCCAGCATGTGATGCATCCGTCCTGCGAGCCGGGAGTTTGACACCCCTGATGTAGAGAAAACAAGTTGCTCAGGCAAAGTCACAGCAATGAAAATCCAAGGTCTGTTTCTTCATCCTGCCATTCGTTGGCCACTTTCCCTCTCCCTTCCTTATCCCTTGATCTTACGCTGCACAGTGGGAAATAAGCATCTGGCAGGCCAAGTCTAGTTGGTGAATGGGCAATTATCCAAAACTAAGGTGTGTTGTCCTCTGCCCTCCCCCGCAACAAGGCATTTCTTTCTAATACAGACCTGCCTGCAAATAATTTATGAACTAAAACTATTTTACAGCTACTATACCCTCCAGACGAAGATTTCTCTGCTACCTTATTGTTATTTCGTTGTCTTTCTTCTATGCAATGGAAGTGAGTTTGCCTATGATCTTTATTCCCCCAGCAGATAAATATAGCCTTGATATGTGGACTTTTAGTTACAATATATTTTTGTTAAAAGCTAATTAGCACATGGAGAGAATTCAGAGCAGTTTTACAAGCCATTGGATTTTGGCCAATGAGCCATTATGCTGCAAAGCCTTAATGTCTTTTTATGCGTTTGTGGAGTGCAGCTGGATTGTCCAGAATGGCCCAATAAAAAAAATCAGGGAAAGAATGATTTTAACAAAGATTTAAAATAAATCCTACCTTCAGTCAATTTCCTAATTCATTGTTTGTTGATAAGTGATCTAAGGACCAAATGGATGTGATGCAGGAGAAGGCTAATTAGGTTCTTTATGTGTGTTGGTTGGTGTTTAATTAATAGTCAGGGTGGGAGTAGACTTGTATATTATTTGGATTGGTAAGGTCCATATTTATTTGAAGGCCAAATCATTGTTCCCCTGTCTCCTATATGGCAAATCACAACTCGGGGGAAGGATTTTATCAGGAAAAGTATATAACAGAATTCCAGTCTCTTTGGCTAGTACCAATTAAAATAAACATAGGACTGTCTTGGTCACAGCTGTGCTGGAATATATTGGCTTAGTCTAAGACCGTGACGGCGAACCTATCGTACGCATGCCAGAGGTGGCACACAGAGCCCTCTATGTGGGCACGCATACCATCGCCAGCTGCTTTTCCGGGTTCTGTTGTATGCATGCATGCCACTCAGCTGGTCCGCCATGTATGTGCGTGGCAGCCAGCTGCTCTCTTCCAAGTTCCGGTGCTCCAGCAAATGTTCCAGTTTTGGCACTTGGTGCCGAAAAGGTTAACCATTGCTGGTCTAAGAGCTGCTTGAAAAAGAACTGTTGGCTTTGATCCCCTTGAAGGGCTAGTTTTTGCTTTCTTCAATTCCTTCTCAGTTTAGGTTGACTGGCCTGTTGTAGCCAACTACTATATTCTGAACAGAAAGATCATTTGCTGCTCCTCAAATTAAGTGTTTTTCATTGGAACTGGTCACCCCATTCAGCTCAGTGTAAAAACCAGATAAAGCACCAAACAATGGACCAGAAAGGGTGAAATGTCCCCAGATCTTCAGCTACTTATTCTATGATTTGGACCTCAGAGCAGACTTCAGTCCATTAAATGTAAGCCACCTAGAGTCTTTGATTGAGATGGGTGGCTATAGGAATTGAATGAATGATTAAGTAAATATATTCTAGAACATGTTTAATCTGATTCAAAGGGCTGGGGGCACTGAGATTTATAGCTTGACATCTATCCATCAGCATCCACAAGGGATGCAGGGTTTGATATATGTATGATGATGTTCTTACGGATGTGTCACCATTTTGATGTCATACAATTTCCTACACTGCTACTTGTTGGCATCTGTTCTGATCCTTGACATTTGGCTAATCTCAAACAAGCTAAGCAGGATCAGATTTCATAAGTGCTTGGATAGGAGACCACCAGGAATTTGCAGGGCTATTGCCTCAAGCCATTCTTAGCTGTAGTGATGAATACCAGTATTACCCCCCCACCCCTGTTATTCCAGCACTGTCCAAATTTAGGGTATTGAAACCTTCTCTGCTGTGAATGCCATTCATGGCACTCTGCCATTCACAGCAGAATGTATTCTGTGTGGTGCAAGAATTGTTGCGCAGGTTGATGGAGGAACCAAATAACTGAGGCAGGATGGGATGTTCTGAGAGTCTTGCTGCCCATTCCGAGACATGCTTGATTTGCTGGCCATTGCTTTTCCCCAGCTCAGCCTTTGCAGACTTCAGTCTCTTGAAACAGTTCTCTTCGACAGAGAAAACTGATGTCCCTTCCTTCCCTTTCGGGTGAACTGTGCTGCTGAATTCAAGGGAAAGTGGCTTTGCAATGAAGGAAGCGTTGAAATGTATCCGTTCCCTTGGAGAGAACAAAGTCTGAGTAAAGCATTAACATGTACATTAACCCAGATCACACATGGCAAGGCAAATCCTGCCTCCCTTGCTTACATAAAGTGTCTCTTTTTACAGCATCCTCCAAGACCTAATACAAATAATAGCTATCATTCTCCTATTAATTATTGTTAAAGATTTAAAGGGTCAGGGAGTCTAAACCTAATAATGTTTTGGTCACTGTGGGAAAGGTACAGAAAAATTCCATGTGTGATTTGGTGTTCCTTCTGCAGATTCGGTGCTGGCATGCATACACTTAATGACTTAATGACTACTGGTTTCACAGTGAAAAAGAAACACATTTATAAAATGCTTACATTGCTAAACTACCCTGAAAATATCAGACTTGCTCTTGCCTTTTTACATTTTTTTATTTGAATTAATATCTAGCCAATGCTTTCTTTGAAAGACATCTTATAAGAGCCTCTCATCCAAGGAACAATAACTCTACATCTGCTTATAGTGATTTAGCATACAATTCCCTCTTATTGTTCACTGGGATACTTTCAATGACTTCCTCTCACCCATACAATGACTTACCTGTGAACGACTTCTTCAGTTTCAACCTCAATAATACACAGGCAAACAATAGGTACAAACTCAAGGTAAATTGCTCCAAACTTGATTGCAGAAAATACGACTTCAGCAACAGAGTGGTCAATGCCTGGAATGCACTACCTGACTCTGTGGTTTCATCCCCAAACCCCCAGTTAACCTTAGACTGTCTACCATGGACCATTCTCACCCAGGGGTGAAATCTAAATTTTTTTGCCACTGGTTCTGTGGCTTAGTGGGCGTGTGACTGGGTGTGTGTGGCCAACATTTTTTTTCAACACCACTGACAATGCATCCACAATTCAAAAGGACCTTGATCATCTATCTGCCTGGTCTAAAATTTGGCAACTACAAATTTCAACCAGTAAATGCTCAGTCTTGCACATTGGAAGAAAGAACCCAATCACAAAGTACATGCTTGATGGACATTGCCTCGCAGATGACCCCCACCCTGTCAAAGACCTTGGAGTTTTTACATCTAACGATTTAAGTTCCAAAGCCCACTGCAACTACATAGCTAAGAAGGCTCTAAGAGTTGTCAACTTAATTTTACGTAGCTTCTTTTCAAAAAACACCACGCTACTGACCAGAGCATATAAAACATTTGTTAGGCCAATTCTTGATTACTGCTCTCCTGTCTGGAACCCTTACCATATATCTGACATCAACACAGTTGAGCGTGTCCAAAGGTATTTTACGAGAAGAATTCTCCATTCCTCTGAAACTAATAAAATACCTTATTCCACCAGACTTGATATCTTGGGTCTAGAAAACTTGGAACTTCGTCGCCTTCGACTGGATCTGGGTTTAGCATATAAAATCATCCGTTGTAATGTCCTTCCTGTCAATGACTTTTTTAGTTTCAATAACAATATCACAAGAGCTACAAACAGATTCAAACTCAATGTCAACCGTTCCAGTTTAGATTGCAGAAAACACGATTTCTGTAACAGAATTGTATATACTTGGAATGCATTACCTGACTCTGTGGTTTCTTCTCATAACCCCAAAGGTTTCACTCAAAAACTGTCCACGGTTGACCTCACCACTTTCCTAAGAGGACTCTAAAGGGGCGTGCATAAGAGCACAAACGTGCCTACCGTTCCTGTCCTACTGTTTCTTTCCCTATGTATATACACGTTTTTAGTACCTCATTTCTCCTCATATATACGTTCATATATTTATAACCTTTTATGTAACGCTTGTATATATTGTTATGACAAATAAATAAATAAAACATGACGTCACTCATGTCTTTCTTTCTTTCTTTCTTTCTTTCTTTCCTTCCTTCCTTCCTTCCTTCCTTCCTTCCTTCCTTCCTTCCTTCCTTCCTTCCTTCCTTCCTTCCTTCCTTCCTTTCTCTCGCTCTTTCTCTCTCATACACACACACACATACACCTGATCTGAGCAGTGGCTGCTGCGGGAGAAGGAAGAAAGTGTCATGGGCTGGATGCAGGCAGAGGGACCCAAAGCGGAGGGGAAGGCAAGAGGCCTGGTGGACTACTGGGAAGACAGCGTGAAGGGCAGTCAAGCATGAACAGCATATATATCATAATATTGGGAAATATTTGAGAGTGATAAGGAGAACAAATATAAGGCAGATTAGGAAAAGTGGAAGAATTAATTATGTTCCATTTTAGGCAAATCTATGCCATTTATTACTCAAAGGCCAATAGGTTGGAGAAGGCTGAAATATATGTGACTGAAGTGAATTTCCCCTTGATTTTTATGCGCAAGGACCGAGTATTTTCTAAGACATGTTCAACTTGTAAATGAAGCCGAGCTCAAGCAGGCAGGTCATGCTTAATTTCAAGTTCCTTTTTATATAAAACATTCATTTGCTTCCCACTCCCTGTTGTGTTCAAGAGATTAAAAACTTTTTTGGGGGGGGGGTGGAAATAGCAGTCATGTGTTGGTAGACAGATGCTGACTTAAAGCAGCCTCTTTCCTTGTGCAGCTTTTGAACTCCTAGTAATCCAAAAGGTAGTAAGCAGAATTATTCCCCCCCCCAAGTGCTAAAAATCCAAAAATATCATGCTATGGAAGATGATGACCCTCTTGCAACAAATTTAAAGATAGTTTTAGAAGTTTATATCAAAGTTGTATCTGGATCTATGCAATATAAATTCAGAGAAGTTGCAAACTAGCAAAGCCCTTCCTTGATCCATCTAAAAATGGTCTCATCCCAAAATCCCCAAAACTTTAACCTTAGACTGTCTACTGTTGACCTCACCCCATTCCTAAGTGGTCTGTAAGGGGCGTGCATAAGAGCACCAGCGTGCCTACCGTCCCTGTCCTAATGTTCTCTTTAGTTGTATTCATTTTATGTATTCAATTCATGCTTATACTTATATATATTATTTAATATGTACTTGACAAAATAAATAAATAAATAAGTAAATAAATCTACACCTAGTTCCCCCTTCTTCAGTTTATGATGAGAATAAACCATAATCCAGTCATTGGGTATTGTTTTTCGTTTACACAGCTCTGCCAAAGATTGTATCTGTGGATGAGCGCATCATTTCAGTGGTGAAAGCCAATTTTTTTTACTACCGGTTCTGTGGGCATGGCTTGGTGGGCATGGTGTGGCTTGGTGGGCATGGCTTGGTGGGCATGGCAGGGAAAGGATATTACAAAATCTCCATTCCCACCCCACTGGGGCCAGCCAGAGGTGGTATTTGCCAGTTGTCTGAACTATTCAAAATTTCCGCTACCGGTTCTTCGAACTGCTCAAAATTTCCGCTACCGATTCTCTAGAACCTGTCAGAACCTGCTGGATTTCACCCCTGTTCTCACCCCATTTCTAAAAGGTCTGTAAAGGGGGCATGCTTAAGTGCCCCAGCGTGCCTACCATCCCTGTCCTACTGTCCCCATTTATTTGTATTCATATCCCTCGTTCATGTCCATGTTCATATTCATACCTGCTATCTTGTACATGTTTGACAAACTAATAAACAAAAACAAACAAACATTTCACCCTTTCCATTTTGCAAGCATATAGGAGCTGCCAGAAACTGTTTCACAGAATGCCAGTACTATAAAAACTCTAACCTTGAGACACCAAGCCTGTGGCCTTCTTTAGCTGTATAAGCCCAAGCCAGTAAAAAAAAAGGTGGGAAGACCTTGGGAGCCACAACCGGTCAAAATTATTGGTCAACTTTCAAAACAATTCTGCTGCATGCTCCTCATCTCTTCTGGCCTCTGTTTATCAGTTTATTTATTATTTCAATCCATATGATGAACCATCTCAAATACATGAGACTCAGAGGTGGGTTTCAGCAGGTTCTGACCAGTTCTGAAGAACCGGTGGTGGAAATTTTGAGTAGTTCAGAGAACCAGTAAGAAAAATTCTGACTGGCCTCGCCCCCATCTATTCTCTGTCTCTCAAGTCCCAGCTGATCGGGAGGAAATGGAGATTTTACAGTATCCTTCCCCTGGAGTGGGGATGGAATGGAGTATCCTCTCCCTGCCATGCCCACCAAGCCATGCCATGCCCACCAAGCCACACCCATAGAACCAGTAGTTAAAATATTTGAAACCCACCACTGATGAGACTGAGTGTCTAACAACAGATAAAAATACAAAAAGGCACAGCAATAAAAAATAATGCATATGCAAGTGGCAACCAAGGTAAAAACAATCAACCAACAACAAATCAACCCACTTATTATATGGAATCTATCACACACTTACACTTCCAAGCTCACTGTTCTTTACCTGTCTTAAATAAAAAAAGATTCATCTACCTTTGAAGGAGGTTACCCTGAACAATGTGAGGATTCCAGGGTGTTTCTGCTGTCCCAGGGACAAATCAGTGCTGGGTTTCAAATTATTACTACTTTATTTAAATTTGCATTCTGTCTTTGACCTTGGAAAAAGCCCATCAGGCCTGGCCCTTGGACTCAGTTGAGCAGCTCAAAAGGTTCTGTTTCCTTGAACTCCGGAAGCCTGGCATTCCTCTGATTAGCAGTGGATTATCATTTTCTAGCAAAAAGGCTTCATTTATTTATGAACTGATCGTATCAAAATGCAACAACATTGTGCTACCTTTCCTAAAACTGGGAATTCAACACTTTTAATCTCTTAAATTGTTTCATTAGGGTATAGCAAATTTGAGCCACAACTCCCATTGCCACATTTTGATGGCAAGTTTGGAAGTTCTCGCAGGGATGACAAAGTAGCACAGAAAAATTTATCAGACCATAAGATGTGACTTGCCTTGCTTGACCTCAGATCTTTCCAGAGTTGACCTTACCCACCATTGCATGATTAGTTTGAAATTAGCCTGCTGAATTCTGAACGGCTTCTTCTCAAGTCAGCATGCAAAGGATTGGAATCGTGGCTTCCTTTATGTTGCAATCTTGGAGAGATGCCAATGGAATGGGAGTCATTGAGTTTGCACTCAAACTTCCCCAAACAGCTGGAGTCAATGAGTGTGTTATCTCTGTATAGAGATTTCATTGTGCCTTCCTTCATATCTCTCCTAATTACTGATTTGGGTTTCAAAAATATCAGAATGCATTTATTATACAGATGATGGTCATTTCTGAAAGGGAAACATATTAACAATTCCCTATGGTAAACCACCAATTGTTCTTGGAAGCAGAAGAAGTGTTCCATCATTTTTGCCACCAAATTCGATGAGGAAGGGAAAATATTCAAAACCCTTTCTAAAGTGAATTTTCGATTGGGAAGCAAAGTGAGTTTTAATTAAAGTTCTGAAGATATGTGTCAGATGAGGGGGAGAATGTGCTCATATCATTTGTTCTCCAGTAAATACACTAGAAAACAAAGAGTTTTCATCTGCAAGTCAACAATTTCCCTTTCAGAAATTACCACCGTCTGTATAATAAATGCATTCTGATATTTTTGAAACCCAAGTCAATTTTCATCTGCAGGCCAACCAGCGACAACATACTGGTTGGCGATGCTCATTATTTGAACCCTGGTGGGAAGAATAGGCATGCTTAAAAGTCAGTTGGGGCTCAAATTCCTTTGTCTAAATTTTCATTTTAAAAAATAGAAAATTGGACTCAGATGACTATGGAGGGATTTTGAGACATCAAAAGTGAAGATAATGAATGAAGAAATGTAAACTCAGAGTGGCCACATCAACAACTATGGATCACGATGTTAACCCATTTGTACTTGTGTCCTGATGTCAGATGTAAGTCATATGATTTGCAGCGCAACATGCAAAACAAACTTTGTCATAGCTCCCTGTTATCCTCTGTGATCAACAAAACTGAATGAATTTATTTGGAGAAGCTTTCATCTGACTGGGCAGTTTTCAGGGGATTTCCTTCTGCAAGAACACCGCCCCCCCCTCTTTTTTTTTTTTTTTTTGCCAGACAGTTAATGTGCCACAATTTAGTACTGCAGTGAAGAAATAAAACAAATTTAACATATGGCTTGGAGCAACATGTGTATGTAGCTAGTTTGTCAATATCATCACTGGTACTGAGAACTATTTCACAGAGGGTGGTGAGGCCTATTTCAGTGGAATTTCACATTTTAAGTCTGTGATTAAAGAATTAATTGTGTATTCATTAATGAATGTGGAATTGCAAGATGTAGTCAGTTAATCAGTGTGATTAATTGAATAGAAAGGCAATATGGTATTCAAATATGTAATAGTTAATTGGTGAGTTTAGAAAAGAGAAATTAGGATTTTAAAAGAGGAGGAACTGTGTCACAAAAAGTCTGGAGAAGTCATTTTTCTGCAACATGGTGCCCACCTCAACTGCCCATCAGTAATGGAGTATCTCCTTTGCCAATTGCCAAGGATTTCTGGGAGGTAATACCAGTAGTCCACTCTCATCAACCTTGGTCATCCAAAGTGACTTGGGCTCTTCAAAATCTTAGTGGAATAAATCAGTCTCATAATGTCATATGTTTTTTAGCACGGGACTATTGGGCTCAGGTTTGTCATCACAATTTGCCAAGACTTAAAAACGTATTTTTAAAGAATTGTTAAGCACTTCCCACACACCCCACTCTCTCAGCTAAACTTAGAGCAGTGGGTTGGCTGTGTGGTTTCTGAAATTGCTTGATCAGTGAGAAATACCAACGGATGAACTGGGCAGTTGTTCCACATCCTTGTTTTCAGAACAAATTAATTGAACAGCTAACCTGTTCATCAAAGGGCAAGTCCATTCAGACATCACAAAATCAGCAAACAGCCATCCTCTATTTAGCAATTCCGTTCAAATAGTTTGTTTATTAAATATGTGGCTGTGTTGCTGCCAAACAATCTTGATTCTGGGAACATGAACTTTAAAAATATCAATTGTTGCAAGACTTATGATTAAAGTCATGGGAGTTGGCAGAATACTTGGAATCCAAATGTGGCAGTGACAGCAATGGGAATTTGCTTTCCATTGTAGTCTGATATTTTATTTATTTTTATCTTGCCTTTATTTTTTCATAAATATCTCAAAATGGCAAATGTACCTAATACTCCTTTCTCATATTTTCCCAGAACCGACAACAACCTTGTGAGGTGAGTTGGGCCGGGTGAAAGAAACTGGCCCAAAGTCACCCAACCAGGTTTCATGCCTAAAGTGGTATTATAACTCACTGCCTCCTTTCTAGACAAAACTGCCTCTATTGGATACGGTTGGCAATTTGACTATGTTGGAGATATATCCAGACCAGAATTAGGAGTGAGAAGAGCAAATGTATATTGTCCTTATTTCATTGGATTCCATCCATTCATTAGGTGATTCCTCTTTGCTAATGAAACTAACCTGAAATATCATTATACTCAAATAAAAAGAGCTTCTGACTGTTCTTCAAAATGTCCTTCCTTCCTAGGAAGATGGAAAATTCTGACAAAGACTGGATCTTGATATTGCTCTTTTGAAATTCATTCCTTTCATTTCTTGAAGATTTTCTGGAAGATTTGAGTGGTTAGTGGCATCTTGTATCTCCTAAAGAAAGACCCAGCATTCAAAAGTTTGGCACTTGTCCTATAGGAAGAAGAAGCAATTGGTAGAAGGAGAAGCTGATAGAAAGAGACTCCTCTGTCCCAAACTCTAGAAAGCTGCTGCCAGTCTGAGCAGACAAAATTGAGTGAGGTGGCCCTAGAGTCTGATCTCCCAACCCCTTTGGGTGCTGCAATTTGGGCCATTAGTGTCATATAGGTATCTGAGATGCGCACACAATCACTCTATGATTGGTTTGTTAGTTTATTAGCTTCTCTTCCTCAGAGTCAGTTGACAGTTGGCACTTATAAGCCTAGCTAAATAAATATTTTCCCTATGACAACAACTCTGGTTGGACTGAAAGGGCCCTGAGAGGATCACCTTTTTGTGACCAGGAAAGCACTAGATGCTTCCCCTCACCACTCCAACCCTTAACCTACCCCTTAACCTTAAGTCTTACCTTACCATGACTGGCTGTCATTTACGATCTGCTCTGAATTTATCTAAATGATAAATGTCTTACGACATGCAGTTATATGTGGTGATCGTATGTGAGAAGTTACATGATTTATTGTTAAAGCATTTTGCGTTCAGATGCAGAATAGAAGAGAAAGGCATTCAAAATAGTGAATGGAGTAAAGATGTAAGGCTGCATACTTTTCGGTACGGCTTTACCTTCCTAGGAACAGCAAAATCATTCTGGATTAATTAAGCAAGGATGAAAATTTATTTGGCAGAAAGAGGTGGGGGGAAGGGAAATATTTGAAGTGTCACAACACCTACGTTTTATATTCTTACCCATCTCAGTCTTTGCAATTCATCTGATAGCTCAAATACTATAAATTTAGTTGAAGATAACAGAACAGATGGGAAAAACATATGGTTTGTAGGTAGTGTGTGGTGGTTGGTATTTGTAGTACATTAGGGGAATTTATTTTATTTTCTCTATTTTCTAGTGTAACTTTTTTCATACTTTGTCAAGCACCTTTTTTAAAAAAGAAAAAATACATTAAGTGGAGTGGTGGTTACTTATAGCAGTCCAGCCATACTTCTTATCATTCATTTTCTGTCTTTGGTGTTTATAACTTTATATAATGTGTTGCTCTAATGTGAACTTAATTAATAGATTCTGGGCCCCTTTGTAGAATAATTTTCAATTCTATTTTTAGCCAATAGGGCAACCTTATAATTCCTGAGAAGTAAGTTCTATTGATTTTAATATGACATATTCTTAGGTAAATAAAGACAGAATTGTAATTTTCATTTTTCATAAGCAACACAATAGCTATATGTTGTCATGACTTTGACACATTTTGAAACATACATATAGAAAAGAGCTGGAATGGCCTTGGAGCCAGTGGTCCCCGATCTTTTGGGCACCAGGGTCTGGTTCCATGGAGAGAGGTTTTTCCACAGACTGGAACGGGCATAATTTCATATGCTGCCTGCATCTCATGGATGGGGCTTTTCTTGTTTGTGCATCCCAGTTTCTAGCATGCCAGGGCCCGGTGCTGGTCTATGGGACCGGACGGCTGAGGACCTCTGTTCTAGTCCAACCCACTGCTCAAACTGGAGTCCCTATACCAGGGGTGTCAAACTGGATTTCTTCAAGGGCTGGATCAGCATTATAGTTCTCCACCGCAGGCCGGCTGGGGAGGGGAAGGGGAGTAAGATGGGATGGACACCTCCTGCAGTAACCTGCTGGCCAAAATGGGGCATGTGGGGGCTGTCTGCACCCCCATGCCCTATTTTAGCTGCCAGAGCCACCAGGGGTTTCCAGGCTGGCTGTGTGGGCCAGATTTAAGCACACCTTAAGCAGATCTTGAGTTTGACATCCCTGCCCTATAGCATTTTACAAAACTGATTGTCCAGTCTCTTCTTAAAAGCCTCTAGTGATGAAGCAGCCACAACTTCTGAAGGCAAGTTATTCCATTGGTTAATTGTTCTCACTCTTAGGAAGTTTTTCCTTAATTCTAGGTTATTTCTCTCTCTGAGGTGTAGGCTCTGCGCATGCGCAAGATTTATTTATTTATTTATTTTATTTAATTTTTATACCGCCCTTCTCCCGAAGGACTCAGGGCGGTGTACAGGCAAAAATAAAACAATACAATATACAGATTAAAATACCATTTAAAAAACTTATTTAAATTAGCCTGAGATTAAAAATTTCCATACTAAAAACCCCATTTAAAATTAATAAAATTTCCCCTTAAAACTAATTTAAGCCAGCCCCGCGCGGATAAAAAGATGTGTTTTTAGTTCGCGACGAAATGTCCGAAGGTCAGGTATTTGACGTAAACCCGGGGGAAGCTCATTCCAGAGTGTGGGTGCCCCCACAGAGAAGGCCCTTCCCCTGGGGGCCGCCAGCCGGCATTGTTTGGCGGACGGCACCCTGAGAAGTCCCTCTCTATGGGAGCGTACGGGTCAGTGGGAGGCGTGTGGTAGCAGCAGGCGGTCCCGTAAGTACCCAGGTCCTAAGCCATGGAGCGCTTTAAAGGTCATAACCAACACCTTAAAGTGCACTCGGAAAGCCACAGGCAGCCAGTGCAGCCTGCGCAGGATCGGTGTTATATAACCCGCGCAGCTGCATTCTGGACTAACTGAAGCCTCCGAGCGCACTTCAAGGGGAGCCCCATGTAGAGAGCATTACAGTAATCCAAGCGAGAGGTAACGAGCGCATGAGTGACCGTGCATAAGGCATCCCGATCAAGGAAGGGGCGCAACTGCCGGACCAGGCGGACCTGGTGGAAGGCCCCCCTGGAGACGGCCGTCAAATGATCTTCAAACGACAGCCGATCGTCCAGGAGGACACCTAAGTTGCGCACCCTATCCTTTGGGGCCAATAACTCGCCTCCAACAGCCAGCCGCGGCTGCAGCTGACTGAATCGGGGTGCCGGCATCCACAGCCACTCCGTCTTGGAGGGATTAAGCTTGAGCCTGTTTCTCCCCATCCAGACCCGTACGGCTTCCAAGCACCGGGACAGCACTTCAACAACTTCATTGGGGTGGTCCGGGGTGGAAAAGTACAGCTGGGTGTCATCAGTGTACTGCTGGTATCTCACCCCGAAACCACTGATGATCTCACCCAACGGCTTCATGTAGATGGCGGCTCGATAGGAGATCGGAGCCGCCGACAGGGATTACCGGAGGGATGGCGGTGTCCAGGAGGCTTGCGGAGCGGCTTGCACCCCCCCCGGTCGGACTTGCCATCTCTCGAGCAGCCGTGGGAGGGGTCTATTGACCGCCTCGGAACCACGGCTGCTGAGAACGAGACCGGAAGGATGAGGGCGAGCTGCGGATGGCGGCCATTTCCCTGGGCATGAGGCATGAGGCGTGAGGCGAGGCCGCGGCTTATTCTCGGTGAAGGGCGAGACCGCAACTTGTTTTTCTCTCCTGCTTGTTCCATCCAGCGGTTCCTTGTCTGCTTCGGCTCTTTTCACTTCCACTTTGATGTGGGGGTGAAGGGCTGTGTTGGGCCCCCCATGGCTCCCGCCCGAGACTTTCTACCCATGCTCCGGGCCGCGGTTTCATCAGCGGCATTTTCCAGCGTGCTAGCCCTTTTGGAGGTGTCTGGTCGGACTCTGTGGTCAGGCTGGGCCAGGTGGAATGGGCAGACCTGGATAGGACTTGTGACCTTGGAGCGAGGGGCTGGCCTGGAGAGGCTTTTAGCCCTGGAATATCTAGGTGGAAAGAGTGGTTGGAGCGTGGAGGTTTCCTGGCCTAATTAGGCCTGCTTCTTCCCGGGATTAAAATAGCTGCATTGCAGTGCTGGAATAGTTGCATTGTCATCTGCAACGTTTGTCATCTGGATCTTGTATTGTATTGTATTGTCACCTGTACCTGGCACAGGCCATTTGAGACTCTTTGGCCATGGCTGTTCCTTTAGAACTGCTGGGGAAGATCATTGGAAACCATTTTATGACCTATTGGAGGACCTGCCGGGAAACATCTGTGGACACCGCTGACAGAGGGAGAATTACTACCGTTTTCATGTTATGGATTTTAGGACTGAGCTTTGGGCAGAGCAGTAGTCCTTTTGTCATCATAGACTCTATCTGCCCATTTTTTCAATCTTTTCCATCTCTATGCCAGCCACCATCTGAAGAGCTGTTGGATGATGGGTATCCATATGAACCTGATATACTATCCTGCCACCCTGGACGGTACTACCTCTCGTCGGACTCTATCTCCTATTTATGTACTTTATGCGATATTCAGCCTTCGAACTCTTGCGCCTGCGACGTGCCCCCACCTCGCAGGAATGGCCCGCTTTTTTACCTAGGGCTGGCCTCAATGACGGGTCTTGGGACCCACAGAGGTGGCATGCGAAGAGAAAGAGCCTCTGGGGTTTTTTAGATAGGGCGTTTTTAAGGGGTGGGAGGGGTAGGGCGGGTGTTGGGGGTAGCCCGTCGGGTGGGGAGCCAGTCCTTGCGTGCGCTCGTGGCGGTCATTTAACGGGTTCGGTGGTTGGGGGGGGATTGCGTTCCTTTTGGTGAGGGTGGTTCCATTTGTACGGTAAGTGGGAGGGGCAGATACGGCGGAAGGGGGGATCGTATCATTTGGGGGGGGGCGCGCTCGAAGTTTGCAGGCAATCGCGTGCCCCGATCCCCCCTCCTTCTCCCGTTTCCCGGATGGCCAAGACCCTCAGAGCCTGGGCCTTCGGCTTATGTTGTTCAACGCCCGGTCCGTGGTCAATAAGGCCCCCCTAATACAAGATCTCATTCAGGGGGGTGCCGCGGATCTTATATGCGTTACGGAAACCTGGTTGGGCACTGAAGGGGGTGTGCCCCTTGTGGAAATGTGCCCACCGGGTTTCCGTGCACTCCATCAGCCGAGGGCTCAGGGTAGGGGTGGGGGAGTGGCGGTGGTTATTAGAGAGAGTCTAGAGCCGAGGGAGACCACTGTACCTCAGATTGCCGGGTGTGAATCCCTCTTTGTGAGGTGGGGTCATAAGTGTCAGATGGGCTTGTTTGTCGCGTACCTGGCTCCTTGCTACGTGACAGCCGCCCTGCCCGAGCTCTTGGAGGTGCTGGCTGGGGTGGCAGTGGAGACCCCCAGACTTATAGTCATGGGGGACTTCAACTTGCCATCTTCCGGCACATCATCGACAGCAGCTCGGGAGTTCATGGCTTCCATGACGGCCTTGGACCTGACCCAAGTAGTCGATGGCCCTACTCACACGGGGGGTGGCACGCTGGACTTGATTTTTATCTCTGGTCAGTGGTTGAAGGATCTGGACTTGAGGGATGTAGTCACTGAACCTTTGTCATGGTCAGATCACTCCCTCCTTCGCCTAGACTTTCTGACCGCTACTCACCGCCGCAGGGAGACGGAACCAATACGTTGGTTCCGTCCCAGGCACCTGATGGACCTGGAGAGGTTCCAGATGGAGCTTGGGCCATTTCCTGAGGGTCTGGCTCATGGCACGGCTGAGGAACTAGTCACGGCCTGGGAACAGGCCGCGACTGGGACTTTAGACCGCGTTGTGCCTTTGCAGCCTCTGACCCGGCGTAGATCCCAACCGGCTCCTTGGTTCTCCGAGGAGCTGAGGGGGATGAAATGCCGGAGAAGACGCCTAGAGAGTTCGTGGAGGTCCAGTCGTTCGGAGGCTGATCGGACACAAGTTAGGTCCTATAATAGGACCTACCTTGTGGCACTGAGGGAAGCGAGACGTTGCTACGTCTCGTCCCTCATTGCGTCGGCAGATAACCGCCCAGTCGCCCTGTTTTGGGTGACTCATTCCCTCCTTCACCAGGGGGAGCGGGATGACCCGTTGCAGGGACGTGCTGAGGAGTTTAACGGTTATCTATACGATAAAATCGTTCAGCTTCGGGACGGTCTGGACCAAAATTGCGGGGATCCAGATGGGGCGTCTGAGGGCGGTCTTGTTGACATTGTTTGGGATGAGGTTGACCCTGTGGCTCCCGAGGACATGGACAGGCTGCTGGGTAGGTTGAATGCCACCACATGTTTACTGGACCCGTGCCCCTCCTGGTTGGTACTGGCCACTCAGGAGGTGACACGAGGCTGGCTCCAGGCAATTACGAATGCTTCTTTGTTGGAGGGAGTCTTTCCGACCGCCTTGAAAGAGGCGGTGGTGAGGCCCCTCCTCAAGAAGCCTTCCCTGGACCCGGCTGTTTTAGGTAATTATCGTCCGGTCTCCAACCTTCGCTTCGCGGCGAAGGTTGTAGAGAGTATGGTGGCATGTCAGTTTCCCCGGCACCTGGAGGAAACTGTCTATCTAGACCCGTTCCAGTCCGGTTTCCAGCCCGGGTACAGCAGGGAGACGGCTTTGGTCGCGTTGGTGGATGATCTCTGGAGGGCCAGGGATAGGGGTTGCTCCTCTGCCCTGGTCCTATTAGACCTCTCAGCGGCTTTTGATACCATCGACCATGGTATCCTGCTGCGGCGGTTGGAGGGATTGGGAATGGGAGGCACCGTTTATCGGTGGTTCTCCTCCTATCTCTCCGATCGGTCGCAGACGGTGTTGACAGGGGGGCAGAGGTCGACCCCGAGGCGCCTCACTTGTGGGGTGCCGCAGGGGTCGATTCTCTCGCCCCTTCTGTTCAACATCTATATGAAGCCGTTGGGTGAGATCATCAGTGGCTTCGGTGTGAGGTACCAGCTGTACGCTGATGACACTCAGCTGTACTTTTCCACACCGGGCCACCCCAACGAAGCTATCGAAGTGCTGTCCCGGTGTCTGGAAGCCGTACAGGTCTGGATGGGGAGAAACAGGCTCAAGCTCAATCCCTCCAAGACAGAGTGGCTGTGGATGCCGGCATCCCGGTACAGTCAGCTGAGTCCGCGGCTGACTGTTGGGGGTGAGTCATTGGCCCCGATGGAGAGGGTGCGCAACTTGGGCGTCCTCCTGGATGAACGGCTGTCTTTTGAAGATCATTTGACGGCCGTCTCCAGGAGACTTTTTACCAGGTTCGCCTGCTTCGCCAGTTGCGCCCCTTTCTAGACTGGGATGCCCTATGCACGGTCACTCACGCCCTCGTGACGTCTCGTCTGGATTACTGCAATGCTCTCTACATGGGGCTCCCCTTGAAGGGCATCCGGAGGCTTCAGTTAGTTCAGAATGCGGCTGCGTGGGTGATAGAGGGAGCCCCTCGTGGCTCCCATGTGACACCTCTCCTGCGCAGACTGCACTGGCTACCTGTGGCCTTCCGGGTGTGCTTCAAGGTTTTGGTAACTATCTTTAAAGCGCTCCATGGCATAGGGCCGGGCTACTTATGGGACCGCCTGCTGCTACCGAATACCTCTCACCGACCCGTGCACTCTCACAGAGAGGGACTCCTTAGGGTGCCGTCTGCTAGACAGTGTCGTTTGGCGACACCCAGGGGAAGGGCCTTCTCTGTGGGGGCTCCCACCCTCTGGAACGAACTCCCCCCAGGACTTCGTCAACTTCTGGACCTCCGAACCTTCCGCCGTGAGCTTAAAACATATCTATTCATCTGCGCAGGACTGGACTAGATTTTAAATTTATATTGGTTTTAATGGGTTTTATTATTTATATTGTTCTTTTTTAATTATTTGGCTGTGTAGAATAAGTTTTTTAATTGATATTTTATTCTGTATTTATATGTACCTTTTTATTTGCCTGTGAACCTTGCTATCATGTCACTCCTAGTCCTTCTTTTCTCTAGACTATACATACCCAAGTCCTGCAACTTTTTTTTATATAATTTAATGTCCAGCCCCTTAATCAGATTAGTTGCTCTTCTCTACACTTTTCCCAAAGTCTCAACATTTCTTTTATATTGTGGTGACCAAAACTGGATGCAGTATTTCAGGTGTGGGCTTAGTAAGGTTCTTCTGTATAAAGCAGTACTAATACGTCACGTGATCTCACTGGTCTGATGACTGACCAGACTGCATGCTGTCATGGATCAGGCTACATGCAGTCATGACAGCATGACTGGTCTGAACAATGGTCATGACAGTGGAGTGGAGGAGAGTCTCTATATCTAAACACTGAGGAACATTTGTTTGCTGCTCTTTATCACCTTAGTTTTCTGGAGGGATTTGCTAAGAATTTAAATAGAAATAGCAATAGCACTTAGACTTATATACCACTTCACAGTGCTTTCCAGCCCTTTCTAAGCAGTTTACAGAGTCAGCATATTGTCCCCCAACAATCTGGCTCCTCATTTTACCCACCTCGGAAGAATGGAAGGCTGAGTCAACCATGTTGAGCCTGGTGAGATTCGATCTGCCAAACTGCTGGCAGCCGATGATAAGCAGAAGTAGCCTGCAGTACTGCACTCTAACCACTACACCACCGCAGGAAATGATGCTTTTCTCCTTTCAACATCAAAGCTTAATGGGTTGTTCCTCTGCCCTGGTCCTATTAGACCTCTCAGCGGCTTTTGATACCATCGACCATGGTATCCTGCTGCCGGTTGGAGGGATTGGGAGGGAGGCACCGTTATCGGTGGTTCTCCTCCTATCTCCGATCGGTCGCAGACGGTGTTGACAGGGGGGCAGAGGTCGACCCCGAGGCGCCTCACTTGTGGGGTGCCGCAGGGGTCGATTCTCTCGCCCCTTCTGTTCAACATCTATATGAAGCCGTTGGGTGAGATCATCAGTGGCTTCGGTGTGAGGTACCAGCTGTACGCTGATGACACTCAGCTGTACTTTTCCACACCGGGCCACCCCAACGAAGCTATCGAAGTGCTGTCCCGGTGTCTGGAAGCCGTACAGGTCTGGATGGGGAGAAACAGGCTCAAGCTCAATCCCTCCAAGACAGAGTGGCTGTGGATGCCGGCATCCCGGTACAGTCAGCTGAGTCCGCGGCTGACTGTTGGGGGTGAGTCATTGGCCCCGATGGAGAGGGTGCGCAACTTGGGCGTCCTCCTGGATGAACGGCTGTCTTTTGAAGATCATTTGACGGCCGTCTCCAGGAGACTTTTTACCAGGTTCGCCTGCTTCGCCAGTTGCGCCCCTTTCTAGACTGGGATGCCCTATGCACGGTCACTCACGCCCTCGTGACGTCTCGTCTGGATTACTGCAATGCTCTCTACATGGGGCTCCCCTTGAAGGGCATCCAGAGGCTTCAGTTAGTTCAGAATGCGGCTGCGTGGGTGATAGAGGGAGCCCCTCGTGGCTCCCATGTGACACCTCTCCTGCGCAGACTGCACTGGCTACCTGTGGCCTTCCGGGTGTGCTTCAAGGTTTTGGTAACTATCTTTAAAGCGCTCCATGGCATAGGGCCGGGCTACTTATGGGACCGCCTGCTGCTACCGAATACCTCTCACCGACCCGTGCACTCTCACAGAGAGGGACTCCTTAGGGTGCCGTCTGCTAGACAGTGTCGTTTGGCGACACCCAGGGGAAGGGCCTTCTCTGTGGGGGCTCCCACCCTCTGGAACGAACTCCCCCCAGGACTTCGTCAACTTCTGGACCTCCGAACCTTCCGCCGTGAGCTTAAAACATATCTATTCATCTGCGCAGGACTGGACTAGATTTTAAATTTATATTGGTTTTAATGGGTTTTATTATTTTATCTACTAAAACACACTCCTTTGATCAAATAATGGGACAAGATTATACACCCTTCAACTTTGAACTAGGACATACTGAGAGTTATGGATGTGCTTCTCCAGTCTTTCCCTGAAAGTAATGCAAGGTCCTTTTAAAAACTGGGTTATGGGGATTATGAGGAAGAGTAGAACACAGCACAACCTTTGCTGCTCATCAACATTCCTGCTTCACCCTGACCTGGGTTATTTCTGTATTTCACTAGACTATACATACCCAAGTCCTGCAACTTTTTTTTATATAATTTAATGTCCAGCCCCTTAATCAGATTAGTTGCTCTTCTCTACACTTTTCCCAAAGTCTCAACATTTCTTTTATATTGTGGTGACCAAAACTGGATGCAGTATTTCAGGTGTGGGCTTAGTAAGGTTCTTCTGTATAAAGCAGTACTAATACGTCACGTGATCTCACTGGTCTGATGACTGACCAGACTGCATGCTGTCATGGATCAGGCTACATGCAGTCATGACAGCATGACTGGTCTGAACAATGGTCATGACAGTGGAGTGGAGGAGAGTCTCTATATCTAAACACTGAGGAACATTTGTTTGCTGCTCTTTATCACCTTAGTTTTCTGGAGGGATTTGCTAAGAATTTAAATAGAAATAGCAATAGCAATAGCACTTAGACTTATATACCACTTCACAGTGCTTTCCAGCCCTTTCTAAGCAGTTTACAGAGTCAGCATATTGTCCCCCAACAATCTGGCTCCTCATTTTACCCACCTCGGAAGAATGGAAGGCTGAGTCAACCATGTTGAGCCTGGTGAGATTCGATCTGCCAAACTGCTGGCAGCCGATGATAAGCAGAAGTAGCCTGCAGTACTGCACTCTAACCACTACACCACCACAGGAAATGATGCTTTTCTCCTTTCAACATCAAAGCTTAATGGGTTGTTCCTTTGCTTTGCTACCATACCTTTGATTTGGATGACAGGAGAGCAAAAGTTAATTGATACAATTCCCTTTATGGGTATCTTGTAAAAGTCACTATGATGTCCTTCTGTTATGACTTCATATTGCAAATGACAGGAATAATGTAATCTAAGTCACAAAATATTATTTGATTAGGTTTGATCTTCAGATACCCATAACCCTGGCTGTATAGAGGGACTTGTTTTGATAATCAAGCATAAGAATTGATGAACCAGGTAAGTTTTAATTGTTCTGGAAGTATTTGCTCCTGCCACTCATATTCCCGAACCTCTAGTTTTTATTTGGAATGAGCAGGTACCTAAACCATTAATGTGGTTCTTTCCCACACCCTTGAACAAATCATAGAGCTGTTGTAGTTCCAACAAAATGCTTTTCATTCAAACCAAAAATTTCTATTTTGGTCTCATTCATCCACAGTCTACAGGACATTCTTCCAACGATCTTCGGACATATCCACAGGGTATTTGGGAAATAATGCTCTTTTGGGAGAGTAGTGGCTGGTTAAAAGTCAGGCTAGATTACTGTAAAATGTTTATTTAGGGCTGTCTTTGAAGATAGTCTATGAATCAGCTGCAGTGCAGTGCTGCCAGAGCTTAGATGGTCAAAATGCAATGTGATGAATCTGTGCTACTTCAACTATTTACTGATGCTGGTCTTGATATTTGGGACATTAAATCAATAAAAATAAATAAATCTTTGATTTGTTTCCATCCATTGCTTGTCTTGCCTTCTGGTGCTTTGGAAAAGAAGTTTACCCCCCCCCTTCTTTGTGGCGACTTCTCAAATATTGGAACCTTGCTATCATGTCACTCCTAGTCCTTCTTTTCTCTAGACTATACATACCCAAGTCCTGCAACTTTTTTTTTATATAATTTAATGTCCAGCCCCTTAATCAGATTAGTTGCTCTTCTCTACACTTTTCCCAAAGTCTCAACATTTCTTTTATATTGTGGTGACCAAAACTGGATGCAGTATTTCAGGTGTGGGCTTAGTAAGGTTCTTCTGTATAAAGCAGTACTAATACGTCACGTGATCTCACTGGTCTGATGACTGACCAGACTGCATGCTGTCATGGATCAGGCTACATGCAGTCATGACAGCATGACTGGTCTGAACAATGGTCATGACAGTGGAGTGGAGGAGAGTCTCTATATCTAAACACTGAGGAACATTTGTTTGCTGCTCTTTATCACCTTAGTTTTCTGGAGGGATTTGCTAAGAATTTAAATAGAAATAGCAATAGCAATAGCACTTAGACTTATATACCACTTCACAGTGCTTTCCAGCCCTTTCTAAGCAGTTTACAGAGTCAGCATATTGTCCCCCAACAATCTGGCTCCTCATTTTACCCACCTCGGAAGAATGGAAGGCTGAGTCAACCATGTTGAGCCTGGTGAGATTCGATCTGCCAAACTGCTGGCAGCCGATGATAAGCAGAAGTAGCCTGCAGTACTGCACTCTAACCACTACACCACCGCAGGAAATGATGCTTTTCTCCTTTCAACATCAAAGCTTAATGGGTTGTTCCTTTGCTTTGCTACCATACCTTTGATTTGGATGACAGGAGAGCAAAAGTTAATTGATACAATTCCCTTTATGGGTATCTTGTAAAAGTCACTATGATGTCCTTCTGTTATGACTTCATATTGCAAATGACAGGAATAATGTAATCTAAGTCACAAAATAGGTACAATTGCACAATATTTGTGTCCTTTGTGTAACAATGGCACAAAGCTTATGGCATTCTTTATCCATCCCCCTCCCCAACCATGTCCCCATTGATACTCACATTATACATCTAGCCTTTCGAACACATACTCTTTTTGCCTAATATGTGTTTTAAGACCCATTGGATGGGATCTTAGGATAGAAAGCTGAGAAGGCTGTCAAAGTATAAATACATTCTGGAATGAGAAAGAGGAATAAATGCAGGACTTGGGTATTGTACCAAATACAGCTGTTGTTGGCTGACAATATTCTTCTTTCAAGTGCAGCACTGAACATAGCTTAAAAGTCAGGCTAGATTACTGTAAAATGTTTATTTAGGGCTGTCTTTGAAGATAGTCTATGAATCAGCTGCAGTGCAGTGCTGCCAGAGCTTAGATGGTCAAAATGCAATGTGATGAATCTGTGCTACTTCAACTATTTACTGATGCTGGTCTTGATATTTGGGACATTAAATCAATAAAAATAAAATAATAAAAAAGAATATATGTTAGTTAAAATGCAGAAACTTGAATTTGAGGGCGAAAGAAGATGTGGTTTATATAAATGAGCATAGAAGCATTGAGATTGTGATTAAAATGTGGTAAAATAATATTTTACCACATTTTTTTGATCTGGTCAATGCTCTGTTCATAAACAATGTGTGTGTGTAGGGGGGGAATTAATAAAAATTGATTTTTTTTAAAAAAAAGAAATTTTCCCAACGGCAAGAGCAGCTCAACTACAATTTACTACCTTGGGTGTGTGTGTGTATGTGTAGATGCTTATTTCCTGAAAGTGTTTAAACAAAGGCTGGATGGCCATCTGAGGCAAATGCTATGCTTCCTTTCTAGGAAGGGGGTTGGACTAGATCAGGGGTGTCAAACTCGATTTCATTGAGGGCCGCATCAGGGTTGTGTTTGACCTCAGAGGGCCGGGGTGGGCATTTGACACAGGCTCAAGATGCATTTTTCCCCCTTTGCATTCAAAACAGTTATTCCAGTCAAAGGCAGATTTACATTTTGGCCCAAATAGTCTCAATTCCATAATGTACAAATTAAAGAACATATAGAGTCCCTAGCTGCTATGGGGCTTGACTCTTGTATAGGAGCAGATGTGAATATGTGCATTATATTGTCAGAACAGAGATGTTCAAAAGCCTAAAACCCATTTTGGCCAGCAGAGGCACCATGGGCCGGTCCTTTGATAATTCTAGGCCAGCCCTATGGGCCACATCTAAACACCCCATGGGCCGGATCCGGCCCCATGGGCCTTGAGTTTGACACCCCTGGACTAGATGCTCCGCAAGAACCTCTAATCAACCGTAATCTTATATGATTTCTGTTAAGTTTGGGTATTGACGAGGCAGGAGACCAGGTTAGTGACAACAGCTCTTTAATATAGTGTGACCCAGCAAAACTCTGGAGAAAAACCTCTCCTTATATACACTTCAGCCTGAGGCTGCATCCAATCAGAACCGAGATATTTCCCGCCTAAAACTCCCGCCAAAACTTACAGTAATACATTACACTCCTTCCCTCCCAGAAGGCACTTTGCCAATATTTGCATATTACTTCTCTACGTAGTCCTGCAGGTACGTGGGGCGTCTCCTGACTCTCCCGGACCTGCGCAGTTCACTTTCTGGAGTTGAGTCGAGCTTGCCGGAGGGACTTTTCGTTCCTCTGAGCTCCTCCTCCCGCCATCCGCCCTGGATTATTCGCCGGCTCGGACCTGCTGTCCTCTAGAGGGACCGGAGGGTGTCGCTGGACCTCGCCTGACTCAGATAAGTCTCTGTTTGGTTCTTTGCTTACGCTTTCTGTTTGTTCTTGGCCCAGTCAGCTGTGGGGTTAATTAAATCATAGTCAGGGCTGTTCTCGCCTAATTCTGCCTTATCGCTCAATCTGTTTCTTAATTGATCTATGTGGCGCCCAGATTCTGCCATCGTCTAGTTCCACTAGATAAGATTTGGGGCCCGCTTTGTCTATGACTATCCCCTCTTCCAGTTAGGGCCGCCGCTGTAATTATGTGCCCACACTGAGTCTCCTATGTTTAACTCTCGGATTCTATCTGGTTTTGTTTTGAACCCGTCCTGCACGTAGTTCGGTGTAGCCGGTCTAGCGGGCACCGTAGCTTCCGCCCATTAATAGCTCGGCTGGGCTGCGGCCGGTGGCCACACAGGGGTCCTGTGTTGGACGGTTAGGAATGCGCCGACGTGCCTGCCAATCGCCGGGCCGCTTCGTGATAGCGCTTCTTCGCACTCGGACAAAGCGTTCAGCAAGGCCGCTCGACGCAGGGTGGAACGGCGCTGAGAGGCATGTCGGATGCCCTCTTCAGCCAGGTACCCTTCAAATAATGCTGCGGTGAACTGTGGGCGTTATCGGACACGAGGGTGTCCGGTAGCCCGTGCGTGGCGAAAAGGTGTTTTAGTGCTGAGATGACAGCTCCGCGGTTGTGGATTTCATTAGGATGATCTCCAGCCATTTGGAGAATGCATCCACCACAATTAGAAATGTTTGGCCGTGGAAGGGGCCGGCAAAATCAATGTGTATGCGGGACCAAGGGCCTTGGGGTTTCTCCCACTCCAAAACTGGGGCCGTGGTGGTAGTGGTCTGGATTCCTGACATACTTGGCATCGGCCAACCCTGTCACTGATTTCCCTGTCCATTAGGGGCCACCAGACATAGCTCCTAGCCAAACCCTTCATCCTTACAATTCCTGGGTGACCCTCATGCAGGAGTTCCAGAACTTTTTTTCTCAGCTTCTCTGGAACTACCACCCTATCCCCCCAGAGCAGGCACCCCTTGCACAGACAATTCCCTCTTTTCTTTACAAATTCTTGAAACGTCGCCCGCAGCGGGCCATCCCTTGAACCCAACTGATTACAGTCCTTAAAACAACGTCCCGGTAGGAGGCCCGAGCCACTTCCTGCGATGTGACTGGCCCGAGTCCAAAGAGTCAATTAGTAGAACGGGGTGCCCGGGTGGGGTCCTCGATTTCCCTGGCAATGGGCATCTGCTCAATCGTCCGCATGCCCCAGCTCTTTCCAGGCCGATGCTGCAGCTTGTAGGAGTATGCGGTCAAAAAATAGTCCATCTGGTCAGTGTGGGTGAGGGGGCTACTGGGGTGGGGCGGTCGCCAGCCAGTAACCCCAATAGCGGTCTGTGATCAGTAACAATTTCAAATCACGCCCAAAAACGATTCGTGAAATTTTTCACCCCTGACACTATTAAAGAGCCTCCCTATCTAGCTGGCTGTAATTCCTTTCAGCCGGGGACATCGTCGTGAATAGAACGCTATAGGGCTTCAGTGCCGTTTGGGAGTCTGTGGCTAAGTACAGCTCCTACTCCATAGGGGACGCATCACAAACCAATACTAACGGCAGTCTGTTGTTGTATTGTATTAACAGGCTATCGCTTGATAGCAAACTTTTACTGCCTCAAATGCCCTATTCTCTGACTTCCCCACGACCAAACAGTGTTTTTCCAAGCAATTTATGCAGCGGTTCAGCAACGGTTGCCTTGTCTTTTAAAAACACGGCGTAAAGTTTACCAGACCCAGGAAAGCCTGGAGTTCTGTCTTGTTTTTGGGTGCTGGGGCTCTCTTTATCGCCTTGACTTTGCTCTCAGTGGGGTGAATCCTTTTTGTCAAAATGGCAAAAGGTGCATTGTCTATACTGATGCAAGCTCTATCCCTTGCTTACTTGTATGCCACATCATAACATGTAAAATTGGGACAGAGTTCACTCCCACCAACAGGCACCTACCAACAATATCAGGATGATTATCTTAGAGAAAACTAGCTGAGGTATGTTAATTAATCTAATGATGCTGCAAGGAGAAAAGAGAATTTATGAGAATTGTCCCCTTTCTTCCAGAAGTTAAAGGATGGATTTCAGTTCCAAGATCTTAAGATTCAAGCCATTAGTCTGGTAAATGCAAGGCACTGCTGATAATTTTAAACCAGCAATTCAATTATATTAGTGCAGTTAACTGATAGCACCCATTGCAGATTGGGTGGAAATCTAATGTAGGTGGCAATTAATAATAATTGCATGTTTACGAAACAATAGAGTATCAGTATTTTACATAATTCTGCTTAGAATAGCAGGTTATATAAACAGCTGTGTCCTAAAAGAAACCATTTAGTAGATGACTAATTATATCACAATTAAATATTTGCATGATTATCAATAAGAGTGATGCTTTTTCTAATCCAATGCTTTGGAGAAATGACACTTTTAGAAACAATGTGCTGGAACTGTGAAAACCATAGATAGGTTGAATTTACTCAACCTATTTGCTATGAAAATCCAGTCATTTTTAAAGGAGATTTAGGAACAATTATTTAAGTAGTAACAAGAGTGCTTGTAGCAGCTGGGATTTTTGTCAAAATGGCAAAAGGTGCATTGTCTATACTGATGCAAGCTCTATCCCTTGCTTACTTGTATGCCACATCATAACATGTAAAATTGGGACAGAGTTCACTCCCACCAACAGGCACCTACCAACAATATCAGGATGATTATCTTAGAGAAAAACTAGCTGAGGGTATGTTAATTAATCTAATGATGCTGCAAGGAGAAAAGAGAATTTATGAGAATTGTCCCCTTTCTTCCAGAAGTTAAAGGATGGATTTCAGTTCCAAGATCTTAAGATTCAAGCCATTAGTCTGGTAAATACAATGTACTGAAAACAAAATGTGACTTGTTTGGTTTTGGCATAGCTTGTGTGACCAGATATTGTGTTTGGTATATCATGATGACGGAATAGATAGGGAACTCATCAAATTTGCAGACAATACCAAGCTGGCAGGAACAGACAACACTCAAGAAGAAAGGCTTAAGATACAGAAGCATCTTGACAGATTTGAACATTGGGTGCTATTTAACAAAATGAAATTCAGTGGTGAAAAAAGTAAGGTTCTACATTTAGGCAAGAAAAACCAAATGCACAGGTATGGTATAGGTGGTATCTCATTCAATAGTAGTAACTGTGAAAGGGATCTTGAAGTCCTACTGAACAATCACTTAAATATGAGCCAGCAGTGTGCAGCAGCTGCCAAAAAAGCCAACCCAGTTCTAGACTGCATTAACAGAGGGATAGAATCAAGATCACATGAAGTGTTAATACCACTTTATAATGCCTTGGTAAGGCCACACTTGGAATACTGCATCCAGTTTTGGTCACCACAATGTAAAAAAGATGTTAGACTCTAGAAAGAGTGCAGAGAAGAGCAACAAAGATGATTAAGGGACTGGATGCTAAAACATATGAAGAATGGTTGCAGGAGCTGGGTATGTCTAGTTTAATAAAAAGAAGGACTAGGGGAGACATGATTGCAGTGTTCCAATATCTCAGGGGTTGCCATAAAGAAGAGGAAGTCAAGCTATTCTCAAAAGCACCTGATGGCAGGACAAAAAGCAGTGGGTGGAAACTAATCAAGGAGAGAAGCAACCTAGAACTAAGGAGAAATTTCCTGACAGTTAGAACAATTAATCAGTGGAACAACTTGCCTCTAGAAGTTGTGAATGCTTCAACACTGGACTTTTTAAAGAAGAGATTGGACAACCATTTGTCTGAAATGGTATGGGGCTTTCTGCTTGAGCAGGAGGGGTTGGATTAGAAGACCTCCAAAGTCCTTTCAAACTATTCTATTCTATTCTATTCTATTCTATTCTATTCTATTCTATTCTATTCTATTCTATTCTATTCTATCCATTATGCTGTGCAATCACAATTGCAGTTTATTTAGTCTGATCTATCAAACCAGTCATTCTCCTTATACAGCTTTTAAGATCCATTTAATCCTGAAGGGTAGTTTTGAGAGAAATGTTGCTGGCCCAGAAAACAAACACATTTGGATTTCTAGGCTCATCTAAGCATTAAGAGGTTTATTCGGCTTATTCATTTAAAGCCCAATATCACACTTTTACCATCCCAACAACTGCTGCCTGCCAGCCTCTAGAATTGTTCAACCTTCTTCAGAGCTGCCTCTGTGTGTGTGTGTGTGTGTGTGTGTGTGTGTGTGTGTGTGTGTGTGTGTGTGTGTATGTGTGTACACACACACACATATACACATACATATACTTCCCATTTAAAACCACAGTCTGACACGGGCTAAAAGCTACAACTCTCTTGTCTGAATGCTGCACACATGCAGCAATAGAAATTGGTGGCACCAAGGTTCCTATTCCTTTTTGAGAGTCTTCATTTTCACCCAGAGAACTTAAGAAGCCTTTGAGCCTCTCTTATCCTGTCTCTGTTAACCTCCGTTAATGGGCAGAGAAAGAAGCATTTGATATTCAGAATATACCTTCTGGCCAATGGGAGTTTTAGATTCTTATTATAAATGAAAACCACTTGAGCCTCACAGGTGAAAATGTTCCATAATTGAAGTGTTTAACCAAGAAGCAGGTCAGTAGATTATCACAACACCCCAGACAGGTTCCAGGTAGTGGGCCTGACCTTCTTGTAATACAAAGTGGTACTTAATCTTAGGCAATGTCCTTGCAGTAGCCCAGTAGTACAAATGTGCATACTGTACAGACCCATCAGATTGCAAAGTGGTTACAGTTTGTATGTCAAGACTGTTTAAGTACCGTATATACTCGAGTATAAGCCGAGTTTTTCAGCATGTTTTTTGTGCTGAAAAATGTCCCCTCGGCTTATACTCGAGTATATACGGCTTATACTCGAGTTTTTTTTCTTTTTCTTTTTTTCACATTATACCGGATGGTGCAAACTTGCCGGGCTTTTGCATTAGCGCGGGGAAGCCCTGCCGGTGCAGTGAGAGGGCGGGGCGGGGGAGCCGCCAGCCTTCTCGGCTGGGGGAGGGAGGCTTTCCCTGACCGGTAGCTGCCTCATTTCCCTCCCTCGGCTTATACTCGAGTCCCCAGTTTACCCCAGTTTTTTGGGGTAAAATTGGGGACCTCGGCTTATACTCGGATCGGCTTATATTCGAGTATATACGGTAAATGAAATGGGGAAAAAAAATCCTTGGGTGCCCAAGTTAGTTTCTGTGACCTCTCTCCCTCTCAAGTTTATCTTGCAGGTTTTCCATACCTAATTCGGTATGTTGTGAAGGAAACAGCTACCCTCCAAAACATACACCTAGTAAGGTCTTCTTTACCCAGTGGGCGGCATATACCACACCACCTCCTGCAAAGGGTGCATAATATTTATAAAATATTTATAGCCAACTTGTTATCCCAAAGACCTCACGGGAAATGGCTCAGTGTCAAACATACAACAATCATCGTAATAGTTGCAAAGGGACGCTTAAGGAACTCAGACTTCATGAGAAGGCTATGGTAACGAAGGCCGCAATGTGAGAATAAAAAGCTAGATCTTCACCTGGTGCTGAAAAGTAGATGATTGTAGTATTAGCCCGGTTTCCACAATGTGGGAGGCTCTTTTCCCACATCTCCCTAACATGAGAACTGGGGAAAGTACCTTTGGCCAAATGCTTGTTAAGTAGTCATAAACCATTAATGATGTTAAACATTATTGCTGAAGTCAATATCAGACTGGTGTTATTTAAAGATCTCTAAAGACTGCCCTGGTGGATAATTCTTGCTGGCTAATTCTGCACTAAATGAGACTTCTGAGTTGTCATCAGGAGGACTTCTTTGGATTCTAGTCAGTTCCAACAACTCTTCCTTTAAATCATCTCTCCTCAATGGGACACATTCCTCCAGATGAGGTTGACTAGTTTTCAGTGTCTCCAACCAGTATGCCACATAGATGTTGTGCTGGGGATAATGAAACCAATAGTCTGCCACACTGACTAGTGAGGAAAGCTGCTATAAAGAAGTTAATTTTCATTTTGCTTACACACAACAATACATAAGTTTCTAAAAAAAGTGGTTGTACTAGTCTGCTGAAGTAAAAGTGATGACTTCAGAGCTCGTCTATATATTATAATATAAACTTTTGTGGATTGTAATCCAATTCTCATATGTATGGAATGTAGTCTTATTCTAAAAACAAATACAGTTGGAGCACAAGGAAATGTAGGTAAGAGCTTCCATGTTTATGTTTTTCCTTACGAATTCCCAGAAATTCACGTGGCTGTACCTATTTTCCTCTCTCAGAATAGATGACATAGACAACAGTTGCTAGCAAATGACTTAATTTTTAAGTTACACACACACACACACACACACACACACACACACACACACACACACACCACTAATACTTAAATCCACCAAGGATTATGTTACTATGAACTTTGCTGCACTATCCAATCTCTAGTGTTTTTATATGCTAGATCAAGAATAAAATCCTTTTGTAGCTTTTTGCTGTTAAGTTCTGTGAAAATTAGCAAGGTGTCGATTCCAGCCTTATGAAATGTATTGGCATTCAGTGCTTTGTTTTTGCTAAATGTAAGTGCAGCAGTTATTTCACAGAGAGCTGCCAAATGATTTGATAGCGTTCTTTAGCTGATTAACTATCCTGCGTTGAACTGGAAATTCAATTGATTCTTTATTGATTGAAATAACTTAGAATGAGTTATCCCAGTATATGCAATGGGGGATATTTATTGCACTCTTTCTGTTCATTAAACAAGAGACAAATAATTTTTAGTTATAGAGATAATCTTGCCCATACTGCCTGAAACAAGAAGCAAATGAAAAGGCTATTGTGTGATGTCAGATGAACAAAGGGCAAACTTCCATAACTTGATGGCTTGCTAACATCCTGGATGGTGAAATCATTGTGGTAGTTAAATACATTTGCTTAATGTCCTTGAATGTCTAGAATATCTCTTACTTAGGATTCCTGGCTATTACTTGGGAAAGTTGGAATAAATGTAAATAGTTTGGAAATTACCTGTTTTTCTTTAATATATTATAACAAGCATGATATTTTCCTTATTTCAAGTGAAAAAAGAACACCGTTGCAACTTTCTACTGTCTCGTAACAGAGGGAATTAAATAAAACAGTAAGATGTGCTTAAGGGTGGCTTAGAAAATGTGAACCACATGCAGCCTCAAATTTGATGAGGCTGTTGCGATGATTTTCAAGTAGGGAGGAAATGCCTTACCTGCGGTCCTGGCTCAAAATGATTAGATAAAGATTTATTTGGCCACAATTAAGAATAAATGATCCCCCAAGAGTTTTCAAAGTTTGAAGTTGTGGTTGGGATAGGAGAATTAATTCAGTCTGTGCTTTTGAAAAGTTTCACAAATTTTTCATTAATGTGATGAAAACAATTTGACCCTAAAAAAAAAGTCACTCAGGCAGAGAGACTATTTGAGTGCTTTACTCTTAAAAAAATCCTCCTATTAAATCCCTTATGTGATGCTGAATGAGGATAGCTACTTTTATTATTTTTCTTCCCTAGACTCTTGGGGAAGAGAGTCAATTTCAAGTTTGTTTAGGTTACATTAGTGCCATCTTCCTGTCCATGCAAATGATGCCATCTTTTAACATGTTGGGTTTTTAACAGTTTTTCTTCAACTGGTTGAAAGCTCCTTCTACAATCCCAAGCCTTTGAGGGGAAATTATATGGGAGTAAGCACTGATGGAATAAATGTCATGAGTAGGAGAAGAGGGTTGTGTTGCATTGTGTTGTGTTGGAAAGGGACCTGTTGTTGAGATAATGTAGCAAGGCCATGGACTCCTCTACCTCATGGGTGTCAAACTCAATTGCATCATGTGATGTATCATGATGTATTGTGATGGTTTTTGTCTTTGCAGAGCCAGGGTTGGTGTGTCCTGCATATGGTGTGGCCTGCATACAAAACATATGCTAGACCAATTCTTGAATACAGCTCATCTGTCTGGAACCTGCACTGCATATTGGACATAAATACAATTGAGAGAATCCAGAGATATTTTACAAGAAGAGTCCTCCACTCCTCTACCCGCAATAAAATACCTTATGCCACCAGACTCCAAATTTTGGAGACAACTTAGAACTACACCAACTTTGGTCTGACCTAAGCATGGTACATAAAATTATCTACCACAATGTCCTATCTGTCAATAACTACTTCAGCTTCAACCACAACAATACACAAGCAAATAATAGATACAAACTCAAGGTAAACAGCTCCAAACTCGATTGCAGAAAATATGACTTCAGTAACAGAGTGGTCAATGCCTGGAATGCACTACCTGACTCTGTAATTTCTTCCCCAAACCCCCAAAACTTTAACCTTAGACTGTCTACTGTTGACCTCACCCCATTCCTAAGAGGTCTGTAAAGGGCGTGCATAAGTGCATCCATGTGCCTACCGTCCCTGTCCTAATATTCCTTTTTTACTTAGCCTTTTCATGTATCCAAATTATGTTTATACTTTTGCTTGTTATCATATATATTATTGACTAAATAATAAAATAAAATAAAATAAAATGATGCATCCGGCCTATGGGCCACCAGTTTGACATCCTGCTCTACCTAGCAATACCACTAAGTCATGCTATCTTTCCTTCAGCAAATATTTCCCAGGTAATGCTGTGTAAAATAAAAATAGCATCCTCTGATGTCAAATATTTTTAAAGACAGCATCGCCCCTTGTTTTGGAGGCCACATAAATAAACAAATAATGCTGGCCTTTCAAACCAAAGAAAGGCAGGACGGCTTTCCCTGCTCTTGATAAGGCCTGTTCTGATGAACTAGCTGGTCTGCTCCTCAGCCAATTGCAGGTGATTTCTTTTATGTCTTTGATAACAGATGGGACAGTAAATCATGTGTCCCTTGAATTTGGTCAAGGCAACTGCATGAGAGCATTATCTTATAGCTATAGTACTAACATTTTTATATTTCTTGTAAGAAAAAAAGGAAAAACCTTGAGATTATACAGTGTCCCAAAAGTGAGAAAGAGGGATGCTGACAGGTTTGTCCATCTTTAGGTCAGGAAGGTGCTTCATCTGCTGCCATAACTAACCCTACATTTTTAGTACCAACACTGGATATGATATAGACCTGAGTGAGGCATCCTTGAAAAGGCACTGGTTCAAAAACAAAATTCAAAATATCTAAGAAGATAAATAAATATCTAAGAAGAAGAAGAAGAAAATGCATAAATATATAAAAACAACTCCATTTTTGAACAGCAGAATAAACCACGATAGAAATAATATTGATGTGAAAACCAGTTCATACATGGAAAAGGATCATCAGCCTAGGATGTTAAAACTGCTGAAACAAGATTCTCTCCATCAAAAAATTACCCTCCTTTAAACTGCAGTCAAAAATTACCACAATAAATCCAGAATTCTTCATAAAGTGGTACATTCTAACTTTTCAGTTTACACTTCAACAAAAAAGTCACATCTTCATATCTTCAGTTGTTTTTCAATACTGTATTACAAACTGATTCACACCAAGCTAAAATGAGATAACCCTACAATAAGGGCACAACACACACCTCCCCACCAATATTTATAGAGAGACGGCAGCTCCGACCACGCTTTGCTCGCACAAGCATGAAGCCAAAAGCACCAGCCTGAAGATGATGACTGAGACCTCACTGAAATGTCGCCAAGATACTCTCAACCTTACACGGGAAAAGACCCGAATATGTCAAGACTTACATATCTATACCCGTGAAAACCTACAAAAACAAGCATATATATATATATTCAGTTTGCTTAATCCACATGAATGCAGCCTTGGAAGTAATGGAGTTTCAGTAAATCTGCTTTTCCAAATTGTAAGATAGGGAAGTGTTCAAATCTACTCTAAAAATGAGGCACTGATAGTTACAGATGATAAGAACATAAAGATGTTTTGCTAGAATAAGCTTTTGGGTTTCCTTAAGTGATTGGTGGAACTCTATAATTTGACTCAGCTCATTTTGGACTTCAGCATCACCAATTCATTGCCTAATTCTTTCCTTGGTCTTAACCAGTCGCAGTTCTGAATTAGCAGAAACTCAGAGGAACACAGTTTACTTCTGACATTTATCCACCCTTTAGATCTATAATTATCCCCTGTAATTAACGAAAGTAGCCCCATAGGAGTAGACTGAGCATTCGCCAAGCAAATAGAATTGATTGCCAAATGCTGGCCTCTCTTCTGGGCAGTCCTGCCTCCAGCCTCAGGGATGCATTTGGGACGCTTCCTGGGGATGAGAATGATGTTTCTTAGATTGTACTTTCTTGCAGGGAGCACAGCTGAAACCAAATCCCACTTACACCCCATATAGTGGATATGCAATCAATTTTACTTTATATAATTTACCTGCATCTGCAATGGCCTATTCACCTGGGTTTAATGATATCTTAAAATGATTTCCATGCTCATATGGGCCATGGAGGAGGCATAACTGGCTTGGGTCTAGTTGCTTCTGGAAGAATGAAGCCCAGGTATTTAAAGCACTGGCCTTGCTCAATAATTATTTGATTTCTCCCTGTTAATTATGAATTTGGATACTGTCAGAAAATACCATACCTTTTGTTTTCTGATGGTTTCTTACCAGCTGCTCCTCCTTCCAAGGCTGAACCACAGCATGGAAGGCTCTCCTGAGGCTAATCCAAGTCAGTGACAGGATTGTGGTATTGTGGGCATAAAGTAGGATTAATCATTGTTTGTCTCTTCTGTCTTTGGGGCATGAAAGCGGAGCCCATGAAGAGGTTTAACCAGGGGATTTTATAAAAAAAAACAAGAACAGGGTCGGGACACACCTTTCTTTTCTGGTTGAACTTTTGCTCAACAGTCCTCCTGCATGATTGCATCTAAGCATGATATTTTCCTATAACTTAGACATTAATGATGCCATATAGTGGTGGGATTTTTTAAGCTTGTCCTATGAAAGTGTTCTGGATAATTGACAAAAACTACACACAGTTGTGAATTAGTGTCCCATATGCTTTTATCTGCTATGGGCTGCAGGATCAAGCCTACTGATCTCCCTTCCTTGAAATTAGTCTACACATCGGTTGTTCTTGTTCTATCTGGTCACAGAATTTCCACCATAGGTGCCAAGCATATAAATTGCCAGCTATAGTCAGAAGGCCTGTACTTTACTGGCTTCTGTCCATCTCCTTTTCTGAAAATAAGGATGACTATCACAACATCTCAATTTTCTGGGAGACGTATTATACTATCCAGAGAAATAAAGAGAAATGCAAGAATCAGGGCCCAGGAATCAGCATTAGCCCTAATTAGATGGAGCTTCACAGAACATAGAATAATCATGTTGGAGAGGACCTTGGAGGCCTTCTACTAGCCAATCCCAAGATGAGAAATCAGTGACATATACAGTAGGAAATTCTAATCAAGAAAGCCATTGTTCCCCATATTAGTCCCCATGGAATTGTGCATTATGGTAATCGAAAAGACTGTACAAATGAGGCACTTTGAAACAAGTGGCCATATATACAAAGTATTTCTTGTCAAGATGTGAAAGCAGTTATGTCTTTATTTAGAATTGTATAGCTACTTTTGAAACCAGCATCCATTTGTTCAGCATGGTATGAGGACCCCTGTGTTGGGTAGGGGGTTGGACAAGAAGACCTCCATGGTCCTTTCCACCCTTATGATTCTATGAGTGTTTCGGCATACAGTGTATTCACTGTAAAATGAAGAGCCAAACTGGAAAAAGATATGGCTGTTTTAATGATTCAAAAAGTGGTGCTTCATCAATGGGCATCTGATGAGAATGTAAGGACAGCAAATAACAAAATGTATATCCTGATATTGTGGCATAAACTCCGCCTCTTCTGAAATGGCATCTTAATGTTGTACACAAGGATGTAAGGGGCAGAGCTTGTGTTCTGATGTCTCAATGTACTGTATATTTTGTCGTTTTGACAAAACCTCTGCTTGCTGCAGCTACTCCTGGCTTTATATAAACTCCCATACATTCCAATTTTGAAGGACTGGCAATGCTTGAGTATTCTGGCTTCTGGTTTAAGGGTTTACAAGGTATTTTTCCTCTTCCTTTCTTGAGCTGCTAGATTTTTAGTTCATAAATATTAAAATAAATATTTTAGTTCGATTTATTCTATGAGAACAATGTGGCACAATTGCAGATGAAAACTGACTCTTTTACAGATATGTAATAATTACAAAATATAGTCAATAAATGCTTGAAGAACAGTTCGGTGAGATTCTCTGGTCACTCAGATTGAAATTACAGCCCAAGTTTGTTCTTGCTTTCCTCCTTGAAATGGGTCTTTGGACAAGGATTGGGGAGACTAAGCAAGGCTGAATTAAATCTCCCAGAAAGTTACAGATCTGAAAAAGCAGTTTGACTAATAGAGCTTAAACGTACTGATGCCAAAGGCTTCGCCAGGATTTTTAATTTTTATTTTACCAGATTTTATCTAGATTAACATTTACTTTCGGTTTTGAGACTTACTTGCCTAGAGTGACCAGGTGGCAGAGTGTTAAAGTATAAATTGAAGCAGTACCACCACCATCAATTTAAAAGTATAGTTCTTGGCTATTTGATTCTTCCAACATCTAAATCAGGAGTAGTCAACCTTATTGACTACTTACAAAAGCCCACTTTTGTATCTCTGTTAGTAGTAAAATTTTCTAACCGCCCACCGGTTCCACAGTAATCTGCCATGTATCGTTGTCTGCGCATTCCTTTCGCGCATCATGGATTGGGTTTGGGGGGGCGGCGGCTACCAGCTCTGCTTGTCTGTTACAGCTGGGTGGTATGGGGGGAGATGCACGAGTTATTCTGGGACCAGGCTCTTTTGTTTGTGGTCGCACTATAGTGCCATTTAGTTTCACTTATGTAACGTGAATTAAATTTATGCGCGGGCGATACAAATAGTATATTTTCAGAAGTTTAAATTGTCACGGGGAATTTTATGAAAACCTAATGAAAATGTTTTTAAATAATGCTATGATTTTTTTTAAAAAAGTCAATTAAATTAAAAAAAAGGAAAGTGCTTCAGTATCGGACAAAACCCCTACCGCCCACCATGAAAGTTGGAATGCCCACTAATGGGTGGTAGGGACCAGGTTGACTACCACTGATCTAAATGGATATTTTCTAATGGATGATTTTGTTCTTCCTTGCTATCTGCATAGAAATAGTGGGTAAATAGAGAATTGTGTTTTAAAAGACTTTTGTGGAAGTTCTTTAAATAGAAATTTCCTTGAAATAAATTAATCTCACTCAGATTCAAGACTGAGATGCCTAGAATTAAAATGAGGGCTGGAGAAATGAACAGTTACTATCTTAAGAGCCACTTTTCCCACCAAACTCTGTCAGAAGCCTACCCATTGAGATAGAAAAGAGCAATTAAACAGAAATGTATGGGCTTTCAATAGATTTCCTTGTAGCCAGTGAGTATGATCAGTTAAACAGGTTTTTTCTTCAAAGTCCTACTCATATGGAATATTGCAATAAGGTTAAAATGATCTCACAGCATAGAATAGTGTGGGTTGCAAAATTAGTTGTGAACTTGCAAATTATCAAAATACACTTAGCTACCAAGATAGAGGAGACTACGGTTAGGACAATAACTTCTGCACTTTTGCAGGATAGATATTCTAAAATCCCATTAGCTGCACACCTGTGTCCGTGTAACTGTGGAGAGACTGAAACAAAATGGCATGATAAGTTATTCTATTCTTTCTAGAATTATATTTTGTGCTTTCAGTACCATTGTTCGGGCAGAATGGATGCGTTCCAGGCTAGCTTTCTTCTTTTTGATACAAACTATTATCTACAGTATTCTATTACAATCTGCACATTAACCAAATTTTGCATAGAAGCATTGAAAATGAAGCAACAGATGATGCAGACGTGACTGTTATTCCACGGATACATAATTTTTTCTAAATGGGTTGATCTTTGATCATAAAGACTTGTCTATTGAACTTTATGCTCATATACTGAATTTAACAAACATTCATTTATTTATGTCCTGCACCTGGCTTTACCCATTTCTATTGTTCCATCCATGTTTTTTCCCCTGTTCCCTCTCTGGGGTTCAAAACAGCCTCAACCTATCATACAGTCCCCACCCCCCCAATGTGACCTGCAGCTTAAAAAGGTTGCTTAGTTCAGTTTGTAAACATCATAAAGAAAATTAGCAAATGGCTAATCAGTGGCAGAATGTGTATGAAGAAGACTATGTTTCTTTCTGACTTTTCCCTCTGGGTGTATTTACTCAGGGAGAAAGCCTGAAATTAAGGGCATAATCCACTGACAACATCTGATTCAGAAAACAGGTAACTTTGACTCAGGCCAATTTGATTTGAGACCAGTATCAGGAATGAGTGCTGGAAACTTAAAGTTGTTGAGGGTTGGGTTTTTTTTGTCCCTATTCAGCAATTTGGAAACTAAGAAAAAGTGCCCCCCCCTCACTTTTTAAGGGAAATTGAGAAAAATTGCAGGTGCACCAAACCTGATCCAGCTCAGAGAAATTAAATCAGAGAATTTAGACATTTCCTTTTTAAAGTGTCTACAACTTACTTTGTTCCTAGATAGAAATTGATATTATATGCAAGCATGAAATACAATGAATTTTGTAGAAGGGAAAACTTTCCAGATTTGGGGGATGAAATAAGGATTGTTAATATATCCTGTTGTTCACTGGGCAATGATTATAAAAGGATTAGACTAAATAGCTTGGTTTAGTAAAGTTGCTAAATTATAAAGTGCAGGGTAGCTATTTTCCTCTAAATTTGGTTGTTTTTTAGAAGAAAAATGTCTAATTATTTGTTGTTGGGTTTGGTGTTTTTTTTTAATAAATAACATTTGCTCACAAAAAATAGTAACTCCCTGTTTTGTTACAAAACAAAGCAAAACATACAAGTAATTTCTACCAGCAAGGGTTGATCCATCAAGTGCTTAATTTTAATTCAGCTATCCATGTTTTCTCCAAGAAAGCACTTTATTTCCTGTCAATTATTTAAACAATTTATTTTTGGAGGTGGATTTGAGATGCTGTGAATGAGTTTTTCATCTGAAAGAAACCTGTCCCTTCCACATATCTGCAAAAGTGGCTTTGAAGGGCCACTTGTGAAGCAGTGAGAAGAAGGCCCAATCTCGCTTATTTTGGGGAGAATGTAAACTATCTCAACTGAACCAGGAGGGTGATGAGGTCACAGACCTGGCAGGAAGTAACTGGTATTAAAAAGTTTTATGGCGACAGCTTACAAATCTGTAACTTGTATCATGCTTACTTACCTCAAAGGAAAAGTGGTGGTGCCTCAGAAGCAGGCTGTGTATATTGACCTTTTGGGAAGCTCCATTCCTTATTAAATTAAATGTCATAAAACTTTATAGCTTACAGTGCTTCAGAGCAAAATAGCTGGCAATTAGCAGAATTAAAGGGTGAACAAACTCTACTATAATGAAAAATCTCCTTCTTCTTTGTTAGTGTCTCCTAATGTTTATGCCTCCCCCTTTTTCTTTAAAATTACGTATAAGGTTGGATGTGTTTGAAAAGTGCAGATTTCAACTGTGCTGGCTTTTCAGTTCTCCTATATATTTGTGTGATCACCTAAAATTTCTGATAGACCAAATGTCTCCTCCAGCCTTAAAATGAAACGTTGCTTCACATGTCTACCATACATTGTTGTCCTCAGTGCAGCTGCCGGAGCAGTTCAGCCACTAAAAGTTTTCTGAGGGCTCTGCAGTTTTTCGCAGCCTCATTGCGTAAATATGATGTATGTGCCAAGCTAATATGAGAGAAATAGAAATGCTTATGCTTTCTTTCAAAGTTCATATAATGAAAATGACATAGCTCTATGATGTCAAACCTAGCTCATAACCTTGCCCAATTTATTTTTAATGCTATGTTTTGCATTTTGTCACGTTGTATTACATTATGACATTTTTAGTCAAGGAATTTCAGGGGGCAGGGCCCAGGAGAAGAGCCTTTTTTGCTGTGACACCAACCCTTTGGAACATCTTACCCTCTGAGGTGAGATCCACTTCCACCCTCCTGACTTTTCATAAGGGCCTTAAAACCTGGTTCTGCCAGATGGCTTGGAGCTCCAATGGGGGAGCTTCACACTGGAGGTGGTTGACTAATTGAAAGCTAATCCCACCTTCCTCTCACATGTATATTTGGCTCCCTCCTTCTCCATCTTACGTTAATGGTTTTATTTTGTCTGCTTTGTCATTTTATATCAGATAATTTTAATATTTTTAAATATGGCAAGTCACCTTCCCATTTCTCTCCCATTCATCTGTCCACCATGGAAAGTACCAGTTCGAATATCAGAACAGACTTGAGTATTGGGTCATAGTCCCAAAAACTATATTGGATCTGCTAGTATGTATATTCAACAGGGAACTCTTGCAAATGTTAGTACAATATTTCAATGAGTCAACATAAAGGTTATGCACCATTAGTCAAATGTTTAGGCATATGCTTCAACAAAAAAATAGCTCCTGAGCTGATACTAAATAGCAATGTCCACAAATTGTCAAAGATGAGACATTTATTGCTCCTATAAAGTCTCCTGCCACTGAAAGTCCGTTGTTCAGATTCTTTGTTCTTGATCTTCCTGATAAGAGAATTTCTAAGAGAGAATGGAGCCTTCTGATTCCACTTTATCCAATTTCCGCAGCACTCAGTGTCAAGTGTACAAACAATATTTTCTAATAGGTACAGAGATTCCTCTATAAGATAAAAAGTGATAGCTGACCAAAGGTCACATATTTGGACCCGTGCCTTCCTGGTTGGTGCTGGCCTCCCGGGAAGTGACACGAGGCTGGCTCCAGGGGATTACCAACGCTTCTTTGTTGGAGGGAGTTTTCCCTGCCGCCTTGAAGGAGGCGGTGGTGAGACCCCTCCTCAAGAAGCCTTCCCTGGACCCAGCTATTTTAGGTAACTACCGTCCGGTCTCCAACCTTCGCTTTATTGCGAAGGTTGGAGAGAGTGCTGTAGCACGGCAGCTACCCCAGTACCTGGATGAAGCTGTCTATCTGGACCCGTTCCAGTCCGGCTTCTGACCTGGGTACAGCACGGAGACAGCTTGCGTCGCGTTGGTGGATGATCTCTGGAGGGCCAGAGACAGGGGTCATTCCTCTGCCCTGGTCCTATTAGATCTCTCAGCAGCTTTCGATACAATCGACCATGGTATCCTGCTGCGCCGGTTGGGGGGGTTGGGAGTGGGAGGCACCGTTTATCGGTGGTTCTCCTCCTATCTCTCCGACCGGTCGCAGATGGTGTTGACAGGGGGTCAGAGGTCGACCGCGAGGCACGTTACCTGTGGGGTGCCACAGGGGTCGATTCTCATCAGTGGCTTCGGGGTGAGATATCAGCTGTACGCTGATGATACTCAGCTGTACCTATCCACCCCGGGCAACCCCAACGAAGCTATCAAAGTGCTGTCCCGGTGTCTGGAGGCCATACGGGTCTGGATGGGGAGGAACAGGCTCAAGCTCAATCCCTCCAAGACGGAGTGGCTGTGGATGCCGGCACCCCGATACAGTCAGCTGCAGCCGCAGCTGACTGTTGGGGGCGAGTTATTGGCCCCAAAGGAGGGAGTACGCAACTTGGGTGTTCTCCTGGATGCACGGCTGTCGTTTGAAGACCATTTGGCGGCCATCTTCAGGAGAGCTTTTCACCAGGTTTGCCTGGTTCGCCAGTTGCGCCCCTTCCTCGATCGGGATGCCCTATGCACAGTCACTCATGCTCTTGTTACCTCCCGCCTGGATTATTGCAATGCTCTCTACATGGGGCTCCCCTTGAGATGCACTCGGAGGCTTCAGTTGGTCCAGAATGCAGCTGCGCGGGTGATAGAGGGAGTCTCACGTAGCTCCCATGTAACACCTCTCCTGCGCAGACTGCACTGGCTTCCTGTTGCCTTTCGGGTGCATTTCAAGGTTTTGGTTACCATCTTTAAAGCGCTCCATGGCTTGGGGCCTGGGTACTTACGGGACCGCCTGCTGTTACTTCATGCCTCCCACCGACCCGTACGCTCACACAGAGAGGGACTTCTCAGGGTGCCATCCGCCAGGCAATGTCAGCTGGCGGCCCCCAGGGGAAGAGCCTTCTCTGTGGGGGCTCCTACTCTTTGGAATGAACTTCCCCCTGGTTTACGTCAAATACCTGACCTTCGGACCTTTCGCCGCGAACTGAAAACATATTTGTTTGTTCGCACGGGGCTTTCTTAAATTGTCTAGATTTCAAATTTTAAATTTTATTTAAGTCTTAATTGGGGTTTTTAGATTTTTAACCATTTTAATTTTCGGCCACACTGTATAATAAGTTTTTTAATTTACTTTTAATTGTACATTGTTTCTTTTTTACTTTGGCTGTACACCGCCCTGAGTCCTTCGGGAGAAGGGCGGTTTATAAATCTAATAAAATAATAAATAATAATAATAATATTTGCATAAAAGGGAAATGCACTAAGTGATATGGATAGACATAGCCACAGGAAGAATGACTATGGTTATAAAAGAATTCAATACATTTTATCATAAAGGAGACAAGTGTCCAGGTGGCCCATCTGCCATCTTCTATTCACTCGACTGCCCAGTTGCTTGCTCTTGATGTGGAAGTCCATCACTTTGCTCTCTCTCAGAGTCATGTTGTCTGTCATCCTGATTCCCCAGCATGAGGAGGTGATCTAGAAGAGGCAGAAGAAATGGTTTATCTGGATGATGGGATTTGAGGTTCTTAATCAGTGATCCCAAATAAGAAACAACAGAAGGTTCAAAGAAGCGGGTTGATGGTTCAGATTCACTTCCATTTTTTATTTCACTTACTGAACGGATTGCTTATTCTAACCTACCCAGATTGTCTTTCTGGCAAGGCAACAACTGACCTCAGATTTGTGGCCTTGTCTTCTGGGAACACTGTTCAGCTTTCTTACAAATTTGTGACCGTATAGCCTCAATTATTTGCTTTTCTATGTTTGTTTGTTTAGTGGAAAACCAGAAAAGCATTGAACATTGGGTTTCAAGAAATAGCCTTCTATAGCAAATATATAACCCTAATCTCTGCTTTGTAATCAAAGTCACTGGTCTTTTAGCCTCAGCAGTATCCTTTTTTGGGAAAATGGATGTTATGTGACCAGCCACATCCAGCCAGGGCATCAAAGGGGAAGGGGGCAAGTAGGAGGAAATTATGATATGTTTCATATTATCACACATAGGCTAAGACTTACACACTTGAATCAGATATTGGGATATCAGATATAAGATATCTTGAATCAGATATTGGGATATCACACAAATATGATATTTGTGTGATAATGTCATCATGCATGTGTCATCACTATGGCATTATACTAGCAACTCTTTCACAAAGGCACTTGTGATACCATCTACCTTTTGAAATACATTTGGTGAAGGTTGCACAGAAGAGAAGAGGGAATAAGTGAATTTCTGCTTCTATTGTATTAGATATAATTAATAAAAGATCTGTGTTTCCTCACAAATATTTTGTATGTCATGAGATTTTTCATTACATCCTAATAGTGTTATTAAATAAGAATTATTGTCAATTAGTCTCCAGGTTTTGTTCTCTTTGCTTTCTGAAGTGTGTGTGTGTGTGTGTGTGTGTGTGTGTGCATTCCTGTGCGCAGAGCAGAAGTGATGCTTGAGATTAAAAGTGCAACTTCTCTTTCTCTCTCTTCTTTCTTTACATATAAGGAGAGAGATAGACAGAGAGGCAAATATACATATTCCTCACATTAAATGTGATTAGAAGATAGTATGGATTAATTGCTCCGCCAAATGTCATTCCCATGAATCAAATCTGTTTTGTGACATATGAGTGAAAGTATCTGCATGCTTCAAAGTCATTAAAAGCTATCTGCATAATTTTAAAAGCTGCTAAACATTGTTCATATTTACATTGTGGGTTGGAAGGGAGAGGGGTGAAGGAGAGGGGATGTTGACTGTGCTAATGAGAACTTGAGTGACACATTTCTGTCAAATGCTAATTTTTACATCAACCCTTTGACAAGAGTGTTTGCAGCAAAAATTATGTTGTATTTAAAAACAGAGGGCCCAAACCTCCCTTCTCGGATCACTCTTCCACCCTTCCTCTCCCTTTCAGGCAAAATGCCCTGATTTTTAACTTCACATTTATTTGGAAAGCACTGAAGAAAAAATGTAGCATGTGATATTTCTGTTCTCTATTCCTAACCTTTTTTCTATCTCTTTATATTATTCAAATTTTCCCTAGAGAAGTTAGGTTCTTTGGAGCAGAAAGGTCATAAAATAATAATAAGTCATAAAATAATAATAATTGACGCAGGCCTACCATTGGATAGTGTGAGAGATCAGAGTTTGTGAAACAACTGGCCTCTAATTTTGTTTATCATAATTCCTCCTGGGGTTTTCTGTCTCAGGCATGAAACTAGCATAGCTGGGCCTTTTATTGTGATTATGAATAGCTGTATTCGGAAAAATTAGCTTCCTTGGGTGGGGACTGGAATTTCTAGAATTCTTAGACTTTGGTCATAGTAGCTAGGAATTCTGGCAATTAGAGATCTGCTCAAATTGGGAAAAGTTGATGTAGGCCCAACAGTGTATCTTGTTAAGAAAAGGTGTCTCAAACATAAATCTCTTTCTCAGGCTTCTAATTTGCAAATGAGCAAAACAAAACAAAACAAAACAAAACAAAACAAAACAAAACAAAACAAAACAAAACAAAACAAAACAAAACAAAACAAAACAAAACAAAACAAAACAAAACAAAACAAAACAAAACAAAACAAAGAAATGGGCCTGGGTCTTCTTTCTTGTAGACATGGGTTCTTAAGATATGGCCCTGTCTTCTGTCCTATTGTTCATTTGAAAAGAATTAAATTATTCTCTGGAGTTCAGTATTGGTTTTCCTAGTTCTACCCTCTTTAGCAAAAGTGTTATGTATTCATGTTTGTACCTTTAAATATTTGAGCGGGAAATCAGCACGTTGCTGATTGGACGAAGCCTCCAGCAGAACTGTATAAAAGGAGAGGTTTTTCCCCCAGCCTGTTGCTGGGTTCACCCTATATTAAAGAGCTGTTGTCACTACCCTGGTCTCCAGCCTCGTTACTTCCAGAACATAACATTGGCGACGAGGATGGGATATCGAGGCTAAGGAGAACCAGAACCGAGCTGAAGCACGATAGACCCGAACCCAGCAAATCCAGGGCAGAAAAGCGGAGATGGCCAGTTACACTCCGCCCGCACCGTTCGACCCGGCTAAGGAGAAATGGGGAACGTATATGACCCGTTTCGAAAGCTTCCTAGAAGCCAACGAACTGCACGGAGTTCCAGACAACTGAAAAAGGGCTTATTTCTTAAGCCACTGCGGTCCGGAGGTCATCGACATCGCGGAAGCCCTGGCAGAGCCAACGCCGTTGCAGTCGGTGTCGTGGCCAACTTTACAGACTTTACTAAGAAACCACTGCACCAACGCCGTCCAAATACGTGCGGCGGTTTGAATTGGAGACCGAAGGCAGATGGAGGGCGAATCCATCGGTGACTACATGGCCGCCCTAAGAAGAGCGTCCAAGGACTGCGGATACCGTGACCTAGACGAGGTGCTCCTCGAGCAACTCATCCGAGGGGTCAAAGACATCCGTTTGTGGCGACGGCTGCTAGCAAAGAGCAACCTAACGCTGGCCAACGCCTGACGAAGCCAGAGCACATGAAATGTCCCCCCAAGGGGCAGAGCCACGGGAGAAGCCGGTCCCACAAAGGGCGAGGGCGAAGGCAACTCCGGTGCACCAGGAGGAGGTTCAGACCGAACCCGACGGTGAAGACGAGGAAGGGGTCTGCCGCACCGAGAAACGCAACAAAGGGGACCGAGACGACGCGGAAGCTGCGGGGTCAACACCAGCGCCAACCCTGCAAGTTTAAAGACGCGACATGTCGGTGTGGGAAGAAAGGGCACCTAGCTCAAGTTTGTCGAGCGCCCAACCTTCCGCCGAAAATTCAAATCGGCCAATCAGAGCGCTGAATCGGCAAGGCGACCCGCGATTGGCTCAAACAAAAAGGCGCGATTCCAACCAAACAACTGTGGTCATAGGCCGCGCCGACCAAAGTGGAGAAGAAGATCTTCACCAAGCCAAAAATAGAGGGAGTACGGTGCGGCTTGAAGTAGACACGGATCAGCGATCACCATCATGTCCTGGGACACTTTGGCGGTCGCTGCCGTCCGTCAAGCGCCACCTGCAAGCACAACGGCTACGAGTCCACGACTACCAGGGGAATCGCATCCTGTTCGAGGGACCACCTCCGTCCGAGTCGAGCACGGTCCACACAAGAAGACCCTGCCCATCACGATCGTCGAAGGAACTCTGCCCAGCCTGTTGGGACTAGACTGGTTTCGTGCCCTGGGCATGGGAGTGACTGGCATCTACAGAAGTGACTGCAACCTGAAAGACATTCTCTTTAACGAGTTCAAGATGTCTTCAAGGACTGCCTGGGCAAGTACAAGGGGACCCCTATTTCCTTCAACTTAGACCCCAGGTAGCCCCCATTAGGCTTAAGGCGAGGAGAGTCCTTTGCCCTAAAACCAAAATCGATAAGGAGCTGGACAAGCTCATAAATCAGGGATTTTGGTGCCAGTCGATCACGCAGTGGGAGACGCCAATCGTCACCCCAATAAAGTCGGACGGGTCAATTAGAATTTGCGCTGACTACAAGGCGACGCTTAACAAAGCCTTACAGAAAAGCGCTTACCCGGTTCCCGTGGTGCAACACTTATTGCACTCTTTGGGGCAAGGGCAAGTCTTTGCGAAGTTAGACTTGGCCCAAGCCTACCAGCAACTGCCCGTAGACGCCCGCACAGCCGAAGCCCAAACGATTGTAACGCACAGGGGGGCATTCAAGTGCACCCGATTGCAATTTGGGGTCAGTGTGGCACCAGGGTTGTTCCAAAACCTAATGGAACGACTACTGCAGGGGCTCCCAGGGGTAGTCCCCTACTTTGATGACGTCCTAATTTCAGGGGAAAACATGGAGGAATTGGGGGAGCGTTTAAGGAAGGTTTTGGGGATTTTCCGGACAGCCGGATTAAAAGTCAAGGCAAACAAATGCCAGATAGGGGTCGAATCCGTCGATTTCTTGGGCTACCGGATAGACAAGAAAGGAATTCACCCTACTGAGAGCAAGGTCAAGGCAATTAGGAAGGCTCCAGCGCCTAAAAATAAAGCAGAGCTGCAGGCATTCCTGGGGTTGGTGAACTTCTATGCGGTCTTTTTAAAGAACAAAGCAACCGTTGCGGAACCGCTGCATAGGCTCTTAGGAAAAAATACTGTTTGGTCTTGGGGAAAGATAGAAAATAGGGCTTTCGAAGCAGTAAAGAACCTGCTCTCAAGTGATAGCCTGCTCATCCAATATCACAACTCACTACCCCTAGTGTTGGTTTGCGATGCCTCCCCTTATGGGGTGGGGGCTGTGCTCAGCCATAGACTTCCAAACGGCACAGAAGCCCCTATAGCTTTTTATTCTAGAACGATGTCCTCCCCTGAGAGAAACTACAGCCAATTAGACAAAGAAGCACTAGCCATTGTGTCAGGGGTTAAAAAATTCCACGAGTATGTCTTTGGGCGGAATTTTGAAATCGTGACTGACCACAGACCGCTACTGGGGATACTGGCTGGCGACCGCCCAACGCCTGTGGCACTTTCGCCACGTTTGATCCGATGGACTATATTCTTAGCCGCTTACTCGTACAAGCTGCAGCATCGACCAGGAAAAGAAGTGGGGCATGCAGACGCGTTAAGCCGATGCCCACTACCAGGGGCGATCAAGACCCCACTCCGGGACGCCCATCCTACTTATTGACTCTTTGGACTCTGGCCCAGTCACATCTAAGGAAGTGGCTCGGCATCATACCGACATTGTGTTAAGGACTGTACTCGGTTGGGTACAGAGAGGGTGGCCCGCTGCGCCGGGCGAACGGTTCAAAGAATTTGTTAAAAAACGAGATGAGCTCTCGGCTCAAGGGGGGTGCCTGTTATGGGGTGATCGTGTAATAATTCCTGATAAATTAAGGGGAAAGGTATTGGACCTCCTCCACGAGGGTCACCCAGGGATCGTAAGGATGAAGGGGTTAGCTAGAAGCTACGTGTGGTGGCCACTCATGGACGCAGAGATTGCTGAGAGGGTAGGGAAATGCCAGGCTTGCCAAGAGTCCAGACCTCTACCCCCAACGGCCCCAGTCAGGGAATGGGAAAAGCCCCAAGGGCCCTGGTCAAGAATCCACATTGATTTTGCTGGCCCTTTCCACGGCCAAACGTTCCTAGTGGTGGTTGATGCATTCTCTAAATGGTTGGAGATCATACTCATGAAATCCACTACGGCCGAAGCAGTAATCGCAACCCTGCGCCACCTATTCGCAACTCACGGGTTGCCGGACACTCTGGTGTCCGACAATGGGCCTCAATTCACGGCAGCCCAGTTTGAAGAATACCTGGCAGAGGAGGGCATCCGACATGCCCTCTCTGCGCCTTTCCACCCTGCGTCGAATGGCCTTGCAGAGCGTTCCGTCCGGAGCGCTAAGGAGGCATTGTCCAGGCTCAAGCCAGGTGACTGGCAAACAAAAATAGACTTTTTCCTAGCCGTCCAGCACAGAACCCCAAGCACGGCCACCGGGAAAAGCCCAGCCGAATTACTAATGGGACGGAAACTCCGGTGCCCACTTGACCGTTTGAATCCCCATTACACGCCAGAGGGTTACAAGGGGGAACTAGAAAAGACAAGGGAAATGAGCATAGGCGACCGGGTGTGGGCCCGTAACTATGGGGACGGCCCTAGTTGGTTCGCAGGCCAAATAATAAAGATAACCAGGCCAAAATCGTACGTGGTAGAGCTACCAGACAACCGAGTGTGGAGGCGCCACATAGATCAGTTAAGGAAACGAATAACTGACCAAACCGAACCAAATGAAACAAATCATGACCAATACCAATTTGAATTCACAGCTGACAATGACCCGGGGGAGGCGCAAGACTTAGCTGAGGTCCCAGAGTTCCAGCGACGCCATCAGGTTCCCGAGGGAAACAGCTGGGAAAGTTTCAGAAGTAATCCAAGGCCGGAGGGCCAAGAAAAAGAGTCAGCCCATAATCCAGAGCCCATTGGCTCAGAGAAAGAGCTGGGAGGAGAAAACAGCCCCTCCGACCAGCTCAAAACACCACCCAGAACTGAACCGCGCAGGTCAGAAAGAACTAGGAGACGCCCAGGTTATTTGCGTGACTACGTCGAAAAATAACATGTAAATAAATATGTAAATAGAGGCAAAGTGTTTTCTGGGAGGGGAGGAGTGTTATGTATTCATGTTTGTACCTTTAAATATTTGAGCGGGAAATCAGCACGTTGCTGATTTGACGAAGCCTCCAGCAGAACTGTATAAAAGGAGAGGTTTTTCCCCCAGCCTGTTGCTGGGTTCACCCTATATTAAAGAGCTGTTGTCACTACCCTGGTCTCCAGCCTCGTTACTTCCAGAACATAACAAAAACAGTGGTGGGCAAATTCATTGGCAGGCTTGTGACTGTGTGTATGACAGAAGGGAAGATTTTTTACAATCCTGCAATTCAGGCTCTAGAATTCTACCACAAATGATGCTGGAAACTAATTTGGATATTTTTATTCTTATACGGCTTCGCAGTAGACTAGAGCAGTAGAGCAAAAAGTCATAAAAAATGAGATAGCTGATAGCAGATAGATAGATAGATAGATAGATAGATAGATAGATAGATAGATAGATAGATAGATAGATAGATAGATAGATAGATTGCTGCAGGTCCAGATGGTATGCTGGGGAAAGTGGTAAAAACCTGCGCTGACCAACTAACAGGAGTCCTGACCAGGATTTTTAACACCTCCCTGCAATTGCCTAGAGTCCCATTGTGCTTGAAAGCAGCCATAATCACCCCAGTTCTGAAAAAAGTAACCATAAACAGCCTGAATTCCTATAGACCATTGCACTGATGCCTATAGTGATGAAGTGCTTTGAGAGACTGGTCCTACACCACCTCAGATCCTGTCTTCCACCAAATTTTGATCAATACCAGTTTGCTTATAGAAGCAACAGGTCAACAAAATTATGTCAGAATGCTGTTTATAGACTATAGCTCATCTTTTAATACAGGGGTGCTATTCAGCAGGTCCTGACAGGTTCTGGAGAACCAGTAGCGGAAATTTTGAATCGTTCGAAGAACCAGCAAATACCACCTCTGGGATGGGAATGGAGATTTTGCCATATCCTTCCCCCAGGAATGGGGAGGGAATGGGGATTTTGCAGTATCCTTCCCCTGCCACACCCACCAAGCCAGGCCCACAGAACCGAGTAAAAAAAATGAATTCCACTACTGCTTTAATACCATCTTACCAGGCATTCTCATTGAAAAGCTGAGTGACTTGAATTTTCCTCCCCTCACTTGTGACTGGGTCAAAGACTTCCTGACGGATTGTCCACAAACAGTAAGGGTAGGGTCCTTGATATCTTCCACCCTGAAGCTCAGCACAGGCTCTCCTCAGGGCTGCGTGCTGTACTTGTTGTGCACACATGACTGCATATCCTCAAATCCATCCAACTTTGTAATAAAGTTTGCAGATGATACAACGGTGCTGGGGCTTACACCTGGAGGGGACGAATCAGCATACAGGGAAGAAATCCAGACTGTATCCACATGGTGTTCAAAAAACAATCTACATTTAAATATTAGCAAGACAAAGGAGATGGTGCTGGATTACTGGAAGCACAGAGAAGAACCTGCCCCACTATAAATCAAGGGGGGCAGGCATGTGGAGAGGGTTTCCTCTTTTAAATTCTTGGGAGTGCTCATTAGTCAAGATCTCACTTGAAAAAACAACAGGTCCCTGGTGGTTAGTAAGGCTCAACAGAGATTTCATTTCCTTAGAGTCCTGTGGAAAAATCGGGTGGAACAATGGCTGTTCCACCTGATATATTCCACGATATGTTCCATGATAGAAAGCATATTCCATGATATATTTCACGATATCTTCACATACTGTATAACAGTATGGTACACTGATTTAACAGGAAGGCACTACAGAGAGTGATCAATTCAGCACAAGAAACCATTGGTTGCCCTCTATCATCACTGGATGACATCACCAAGTCTAGCTGTTTCAGCAGAGTAACGAAAATACTTAGGAATGATTCACACCCTGGCAGTGTCTCTTTTCATT